>NW_009647019.1:1132099-1183278 GCF_000708025.1 Charadrius vociferus | reverse complement strand
ATGTTAATGCTATTTAATGTCACTTTGGATTCCACTGCCCTCTTCTTGTTTCTAGGGAGGCATGCTAATAAGATATTTTGAAGGTTAGTACATAAGTGAACCTATTGGAAGTACAAGGAAAGTGACTGGTGAATAGTATGGCGTCACAGCATGAAGCTTATCCAAAAAGACTACTTAGGTAAGTGAGATCTTCACCACATCCTACTGGCTGGAAAACAGAGTAAAACATGAACTTTGTTGTATAATTCTTTCTAATCTCACACTAATATAACATATTTGGGGCAGGAGACCAGAACACATTAGAAAATCCCTCAGTAACCAGTAGCTGGCCAAGAGATAAACCCACAGCTACATACTTCTTAAGGCTTTCAAGGTTTAAAGAAAACATTAGGTAATTAAAACAATAGTTGCTTGGACAGGGAAATACACACATGGTTGTCAGATAGCGTAGAAGGCTGAAATGAGGTGAAACTGCTACATGTAGAAGCCAGGATGCCAGTCAGGACAAGCACAGGTCCACCAGATAGCATGAGTGTCCTACTAGCCTGAGTCACTGGTGCTGGTCTAAACTAGACTGGAGGGGAAGAGACGTTGACTGGTGTGTGGTGGGTTTAGTGTGTGTATTGCAGTATGTATTTATTATATGTCACTGAATGGTGTGGTTCTGTTCTTGCAGCCACCCTACCCCAACTCCCTCATGGCATGTGTTGTCTCCATACTAGAAAATAATGGATTTTAAGTATTTCACATGAATGGAGAAGAGATTCTAATTCTAGGTGCCCCTTTTCATTAAAATATGTTTTTTAAATATATTTATATAAACATGTACCTGATTTTTTCATTCTAAACTTTAGCATACTCAACAGTTTTAATTGATGTAATTACCAGTACATCAATGCCTTTATATTCTTGATCACATTCCTTGTTTCCTTACAATCTTACAAGATCTGGGACATTTTAGAATCATAGAATGATATACATTGGAAGAGGCCTTTAAGATCATTGAGTCCAACCATCAACATAGCACTGCCAAGTCCACCACTAAACCATGTCCCTAAGCACCACATCTACATATCTTTTAAATACCTCCAGGGATGGTAACTCAACCACTTCCCTGGGCAGCCCGTTCCAATGCTTGACAACTCTTTCTGGGAAGAATGTTTTCCTAAAATCCAATCTAAACCTCCCCTGTCACAACCTGAGGCCATTTCCTCTTGTCCTATTGCTTGCTACTTGTGAGAAGAGACCAACCTCCACCTCTCTACAACTTCCTTTCAGGTAGTTGTAGAGAGTGATAAAGCCTCCCCTCAGCCTCCTTTACTCCAGACTAAACACCACCAGTTCCCTCAGATGCCTCTCGTAAGACTTGTGCTCTAGACCCTTCACCAGCTATGTTACTTGTTAGGTCTAAGTAATTATTCAGAGCAGCCTTACTTATCTAGAAACTCATTCTTTTAGAAGTTGAATGCTTTCTAATTTCCTTACAAAGTTGCTCATAGTCATTAACGAACCAACATTGTATTTAAATGCAAAAGTTGCTCTTCCTATGAGCTATTACTATAGATGCTATAATACTGCTGAAGACCCAACTGTGGGATAAAGCTATAAAACTAATTAGTGTATATTGTCACTAGGATTTCTGGACACATTCTATAAAATAATAATGGTTTCTTTGTAGAGAGTGGCCCAAAACTGAACGCAGTATTTGAGGTGCGGCCTCACTAGCACCGAGTACAGGGGGACAATCACTTCCCTAGTCCTGTTTACCACACTGTTCCTGATATAGGCCAGGAAGCGGTTGCCCATCTTGACCACCTGGGTGCCCTGCTGGCTCATATTCAGCTGGCTGTCAGCTAACACCCCCAGGTTTTTTTCTGCCGGGCAGCTTTCCAGCCACTCTTCCCCAAGCCTGTAGTGCTGCACGGGGTTGTTATGATCCAAGTGCCGGACCCGGCACTTGGTCTTGTTGAACCTCATGCCATTGGCCTCAGCCCATAGATCCAGCCTGTCCAGATCTCTCTGTAGAGCCATCCTATCCTCAAGCAGGTAAAGTCTCCTGCCTAACACCCATCCATGCCATGAGCAGCTAGTTTCTCCGGGAAACTGCTGTGGGAAACAGTGTCAAAGGCTTTGTTGAAGCAGAGAAAAGAGAAAGTGGACAAATGTACAACCAAACAAATGAGGACCATTCAGCCTGAAAAGAGAACAGCTGGAGATGAATAAAAAAGACATTATAAAATCACAAATAACTTGGAAGAAATAAAAGGTGAACGAATGTTCATGATTTCTTCCAATGATGAGCTGTTAGCACGTTCGCTATTAACACTAGCAACAGTATAATGTTCTCCATGGAACCGGAAAGGTAAAGGTTAGAAGGGAGAAGATACTTTTAATTACTTGTTAGATGGATTGCTGCATCTCATAGACTTTCTACCTGTGGAGTTTTCAACCTGTCTTCAACAACGACAACTCATTTATGGACAGCAATGCAAGAATACAACTATCAGGTAAAGTGTTATCTAGCTATGGTAGATCCAATCAATATAGGGGATCTCAGTAACTACAGGATCTCAGTAAACTGCAGAAGAATTCTGTCTTATCTGTAACTTGCTTGACAGAAAATGGCCACATAATTCACTAATGAACCTTATTTAGTATTACATTGCATAATTAAACACCATGGCAATAATGTGAGTTTTGTCAATGACTTCAAAAGCCTCTTGAAGGATTCATTTTCTTCTCTAGCTGCTAAATGAAAAACAAAGCTATATTGTTTTCTCATATGTATATTTTTTCCACCATTACTTCAGCCACACAAACAAAACAAAATATTCAAATATATGCATTTAAACTTATTAATTACTACTGTAATTTAGTAACTGTAAAGACAAGTGAACCAAGAACTCTGTGTTCAGTTTTCTACTAGAAGCCTATCTTCGATCATAAGTGCTAGTAGAAAGATAAGGATGGCAAAAAAAAAAAAAAAAGAAATATAATCTGTTCTCATGAGGATCCCAAATATTTCTATAAAGTACTTCCAAGCCAATAAATCTATTGGCCACTAGTTTCCAAGTCCTTCCTATTATGCTCCAACTACATCTATGGGAAACATAAAATGTGGGCTGCACCTTGGTTGTGTCAGCAAACATGCTGTTTGCTGAGTTCATTGCTGTAAGTATATTAATTTTTTTTTTAATAAAATAAAATAAAAAAACCCAAAATAAAATAAAATAAAATTAAATTAAAAATGTCTGAATACCCACCAGCAAATCTGACTAGTGGTTTACCTCTTCTGATCTGTTCCTGTGATCCATATCTCCTTTTTTATTGTTAGAGGATGCCTTGGTATCTCTTTAATGGTATCTTCACTATATTCACTAAAACAACACATAAGTCTTGCTCAGAACTGTGTCATAGACAATAGTGGGTGCTGGAGGATTGGGATGCTTCTGTCTGTCATGATATTCCAATCCTCATTAGGCTCCCACTTGCCTGAGCACTACGGTGTTACTAACACACAAGATAGGCAACAAATCACTGATTGACAGTGCTGGGCTAAGCTGAGCAGAAATTTGAAGAAGCCTCAGGGAAGAAGGATATTAAATATCAAACCAATATTTGCAGACAGGTTTTGGCACGGCAGAAGAAAAAGAGTGGTAAGTTTGCTGAACAGAAAAACAAAAAGGGAATCATGGAATAGAAATCGAATTACTAGAGGACATGTCGGTAAATGTGAAATGAAGAATTTTTTGTTGCTTCCACACTCTGCAAAGTGAGTTATTATAAAAACATGTGTTTTTCTTTAAACCCTCAGATTATAACATTGGCAAAGGTTTAATGCATACATTTGAAAGCTTTCTGATACTGATTACAAGGAACAGTTGGGTAACATATGGTAAAACAGAAAAATGGACACAAGAAAAAAGTTTTTCTTAACCATGATGAAATTAAAAAGTCTTGTAATTTGCTTTAAATGAGAATAACTGTGACTCTACAGATTACATGGTGTTCAGCTTGTGAGCAGTTACTGCTACATGAGCTCAACAAATTTACCTTTTTTAAATTTGTGGCAAGTCACTTAAAGTAATTTCACTATTTCCTTATATTTTATTGAATAAACATTATTGTAGTAAGACATAATATGTGACTATAAGAAGTAAAGAAATTATTTTCCGTAGCTTATTTATATGTATTTGAAAAACAATTTCTCTTTTTCAAATGATGCTGGTATACATAAAGCAGTACATTATATCTTTATAATTATCCTCATACGTATAGAACATAAGGCAACATATAAGATTAAGATCACTGTGCAATGCAGTTTGCCTAATTAGTTGCTGTAAGATTCATTGCATCTAGCATACAATTAGAAAAAAATGCATTCAATTTCACTTTCCTCTGTCTCTACACAGGTCATTCTGAAATTATAATTTAAAAAATAATAAAAAAAATAATTATTGAAACCTCTGCTTAAATTTTATCAAAACCCAATTAAGTTAATTAAGCAGATGTCTAAATGTTTTGGTGAATAAGAAGGTACTGGTGAGTTGAAATCTGTATCAACAGCAGAACAAATTCCAGATACTTAATGTCAGGTTGTCTTCTGGGTACATAGAGCAGCTTTACAGAGAAATGTGAATTTTGTTGTGTAAGCATCATATCTTCTCTAATGATTTTTCATTTGTAATTTTATTTCCGTAAGTAGAATAAATAACATTAACTAATATATGATGAAATGGTATAAAAAAAACAAAACATCACAAAGAAAGCTTGATTACTGTCTTCATGCTAAAAATCAACTCTATGTCAGAAAGAATGAGATGCTACAAAAGTTCCCTTTTAAAGGGGCAGGATATTGCTCTACCTACTGACTTCATTTCTACAAAGTGGGAATACCAAGTTGAAGGATAGGAATTCCATTTAAGTTTACATGGAACAATAAAGATTGATCTATTTCAAAGGCATGCTGCAGCTCAGAAGGTTATGACTGTAACTAGTATATTACTCAGAAGAAGGATTAATGCAGTGGAGAAATAGTGTCCTTTTATCTGTCATAATTTTTTTTTTTTTTTTTTAATTCAGAAAGATGTAAAATATTATTTTCTTGGCAGATTTTGAAGACTTCTTTTATATTATTCAACTAACTTTTCCTTTCTATGATACATAACCATCGAATGGTAAAAGTTTCAAGCTCTTCTTTACTGGTCAAAAATGCTCCTAAGTGCTGTCGCAAAGTGGAATCCTACTATTTCAAATGTCACTAGAGGTTGGCCTAGTGTAAAGCATTTTCCTGGAAAATGAAAAGTTGAAAAGTATATCCTTAGGTTCTTTTTCAAGGTAAAAAAGCACGTGCTAGCTGAATGTGAGTATTTGTCAGGAGGAATATATAACACTGCATATTAATGTAAATAATTTCTGGAATTCCATTCCTTAACAGAACAAACCACATAGCACAAACTACTAAATATTGTGTTTGAAGACTTAGACATGATAGATCCTTGTGCGGATTGAAAGTACTCATTGCTGGCTGTCAAACCTTAAAAGCTATGGAATGATACATTATTGTCGTTTGCTTTTATGACTTCCCTTTTTAAAGAAAAAAATACAAAGTATATTTGGTGCAAAGGAAATTTCCCAAGGCAACAGAACTCAGTTTCCAGGGTTTGCAAACTAAAGGACAACACTTAGTCTTCAGATGAACACTTGTGAGCCTTATATTAAAGCCTAAGGGCAAGCTCTGATTCTTGATTATAAATAGTTGAAGGGATACATTTCTATGCATTTATAGAGAATATAACTGTTTTGTCTAAAGACCTTAATGAAAGTCCCTTTGTAAATTGAAATATTCACACACGTATTAACACCTGCAACCCCTTATGGAAGTTCAAATATTCATACACAAAACACCCCATGTCCCGATGAGTTTAAATCTTTAGCTATTAGCTGCTAGTCAGTGTTCTGAGAGGAAAAGAAATATTGAAAATAGGGCCCACTTTTACAATGCTTACTCTTCCATCTGAGTTTGGATTTTATTAATATGTTTCTCCTGTCTTTCTCCTTGCCTTTTTCATTTCCAGTCTGTGTGAAGCCTTCTTTTCTGCGGACCCACATCCACGTTCATTCCATTGTAGTCTTCTCATGGTTTCCTTGTCCCAAACCCTCAGGTTCAAGGTTTATATTACTTTTCACTGATCCAGAATTCTCTTCCAAAATTTCAGAAAGAAAATATTAATTGAAAATACTGAAAAATTAACTCACTCTGCTTTATGTGAATAACAATGAAAAGGTGAAGTTTCTTTCCTTCTTTCCTTTTGGCTTACAAGGAAAGAGAGATCTGGACAGGCTGGATCTATGGGCTGAGGCCAATGGCATGAGGTTCAACAAGACCAAGTGCCGGGTCTGGCACTTGGATCATAACAACCCCGTGCAGCACTACAGGCTTGGGGAAGAGTGGCTGGAAAGCTGCCCGGCAGAAAAAAACCTGGGGGTGTTAGCTGACAGCCAGCTGAATATGAGCCAGCAGGGCACCCAGGTGGTCAAGATGGGCAACCGCTTCCTGGCCTATATCAGGAACAGTGTGGTAAACAGGACTAGGGAAGTGATTGTCCCCCTGTACTCGGTGCTAGTGAGGCCGCACCTCAAATACTGCGTTCAGTTTTGGGCCACTCTCTACAAAGAAACCATTATTATTTTATAGAATGTGTCCAGAAATCCTAGTGACAATATACACTAATTAGTTTTATAGCTTTATCCCACAGTTGGGTCTTCAGCAGTATTATAGCATCTATAGTAATAGCTCATAGGAAGAGCAACTTTTGCATTTAAATACAATGTTGGTTCGTTAATGACTATGAGCAACTTTGTAAGGAAATTAGAAAGCATTCAACTTCTAAAAGAATGAGTTTCTAGATAAGTAAGGCTGCTCTGAATAATTACTTAGACCTAACAAGTAACATAGCTGGTGAAGGGTCTAGAGCACAAGTCTTACGAGAGGCATCTGAGGGAACTGGTGGTGTTTAGTCTGGAGTAAAGGAGGCTGAGGGGAGGCTTTATCACTCTCTACAACTACCTGAAAGGAAGTTGTAGAGAGGTGGAGGTTGGTCTCTTCTCACAAGTAGCAAGCAATAGGACAAGAGGAAATGGCCTCAGGTTGTGACAGGGGAGGTTTAGATTGGATTTTAGGAAAACATTCTTCCCAGAAAGAGTTGTCAAGCATTGGAACGGGCTGCCCAGGGAAGTGGTTGAGTTACCATCCCTGGAGGTATTTAAAAGATATGTAGATGTGGTGCTTAGGGACATGGTTTAGTGGTGGACTTGGCAGTGCTATGTTGATGGTTGGACTCAATGATCTTAAAGTTCTTTTCCAACCTTTTCCAACCATGGAATCATTTTAAATGATTCTATGATTCTATAGTAAGTTTGTAAGTTTATATGACATTATAGTATGTGATAAAACCAGTCGGCAAGCAGTTACCCAGAGAGTTCTTGTAGTCTCAGGTTTTCATATGATTCTAAGTATACCTTAATAAAGAAATGACTTTTTTTTTTTTTCTTTTGGTAACGCTCTATTTCCTTTTAAATTAATTTATTCAGAACAAGCAATTAAATATGTATTTAAAATGTAATATTTTAATGTGACATTAATTCTATTAGATTTTTTTTTCGCCTACAAAAAGCAGAACACCTTAAATCTAAAGGCACAATAATTTGTATGGATATTGAATTCACAACTAATGTTCAAAACACTAACAAAGAAGCTTCTTTTGTCTTGTTTAAAATTGAGATTTCTTCATATACAAAAGTCTTAGTAACTTACGCAAAAATATCACTATACATATTCACATTTATATTTCATGGTCTGCCTTTCTCTATTTTAGCTCCTTTGTTTACTAGACTTTGATATTAGAGAGGTCTGAAAATTTCCTTTGAGTGGATTGGTCCTACTACAAGCTTTTTAAAAGATATATACTCTTTGCATTTACATTTCTGAATAAAACATTTTGTGTTATATTTGTTCACTCTTATTTTTCACAGGTATCTGTTATTCTATTTTATGTATTTAAAAGAAAAATAGTTCCACTTTCTCTTCATCTAATTTATTCAGTCTCTATCTTCTATAAGCTATTGGTTTCCCTCTCAAATACATGTTTAAAATGTCTCCCTTTTAGTTGTACCATTACATTTTTTACAAGCCAGAATATCCCACAGCTAAGCTGCTATCTCTAGTTATGTGTTTTCAATATATACTTTAAAAAAATACTATTTTTTTTTATTGGAAACATGTTGGTACATCATAAGGTTTGTTTTCCTTCATAAAGGTATAATCCTGATTTTCTCATTTGCTGTAAGATTTGCTGTTGCTATTACAAAAAAAAAAAAAAAAAGGCAAGCAGACTTTTTTTTTATTGGAAACATGTTGGTACATCATAAGGTTTGTTTTCCTTCATAAAGGTATAATCCTGATTTTCTCATTTGCTGTAAGATTTGCTGTTGCTATTACAAAAAAAAAAAAAAAAAAGGCAAGCAGACAGAAGATATAAAAGCCAGTGTTTCTCCCTGCAATGCATTTGAATACCATATATGCACCGTTTCCTTTCCCTTTCTGGCAGGTACCATGTCTGAGGTGATGAAGGCTTGGTTCACAAGTGATCTTATGAATTTATAAACATTGCATTTAAATAAAACAAATTCTCAATTTTCCACAATTATCTGTTTTTCTATCAGGAACACTTTATGCTGGACACCCATATACACAGGCTATATTTCTCACTGAAAGGGTTTTCACAAACAGGCATTTAATGCCTCAGGGCTGTGTGAAGGTAGCAGGCTTTTAAGAACTTCAAAAGGACCATTTCCTCTGAAACCAGTTTGCCTTTCATGACCACAAAACATGTTAAATCTATAGTCAGTACATCACATACAGTTCACCCGGAGCAAGAACTAAGTTACCTGGGAATTCCTGAGTAATCCTCTGGCCAGAGAAGGAAGGTCTCCACTGCCACAAGTGTTCATAAGGTTTTCTGTATGGCCCTTTATGCATCTGAGAAGTACGTCCATGCATCAGCTGTCAAGCCAGAATGACCCTGGGTCACCCCCACATGTAGAAGAGAGCAGTGTGGGATATGCTGTGTTACAGAGAATAGGTTGTGGTATGTACTCTGTCAAGAGAAGGAGGTTTGCAATGTAATCAGTCAGAAATACCTCTTTAGTCACCTGATAGGATTATCAGCACTTCATGAAGGAGTATTATGGTATCAAAGTGGATGAAAGTTGCATTGGTAAGATTTTTCAGGGGTAGCTTGCAAAATATAGGACCCAGCTAGAGTACGGTGCTACAGGGTAGGTGGCAATTATTCTTCATTAAATTCATATTTACAAAGTTAACATCATTCTGTGAGGATATACTATCAATATCAAGCGTATATGAAGTGAATTTCTACAATGGCAGAAACTGTTGTGAGTTTTCTCAGGGAGGTTTGAAGAGGAAAAAAATAAACTCTAACATAGATGTAACTTTTCAAAGTGTGACCTCAGTTACTCCACATACATAATTTTAGACATATTGGGAACATTTTTTCCCTTCTCCAGTGGTTCTTTCAATCTGTGGAGGCAAAGATAATTGCAGGTGGGGAGTCAAAGGGACTGCTTTCTGAACCCTAGACTACAAGCCTTAGAACAGATCATGTATTCTCCAGATAGGGTCATCTCAGAAGTTATTTTGCTGAGCAGGGTCTCTGATTATGCCCAGGTGGCTGCATGTTTTATTTCTTTCAGCTATCTTTGACAAAGAGGACACAAAATGGATTTATAGCAACCCTACTTCCACATGTAGAGTGAAAACCTAGCTGGTTTTGTTTGCAAATGATAACAGTTTACATAAATGCATCCAATTCATACACATCACTTCAGATTTGATCTTATATTATGGTAACAACTTCAGAGAAACACATTGCTGTGTGTAGCAAGTATGGCATTTATTTTACCTACCTAGCTGTACAAGTGATAAGGTAGTCTCTTTGCATGCCAGGTCACCAAAACACATGAACAAATATGCTTTGGAAAACTTTTAAAAATGTAATCTTTAATCACACGGTCCTTATTCTACTGTTATGGGTTATACTGTCTGTCAATAACTGCTCTGTCGAATATACGTGTAAGTGTAAAGTAAATATTCATTAGCATTCTGCCATATGTCCCATGGACAACCATCCAGACATGATTTCTGCATATAGATTCCTTCAGTTTTCCCTAATTAGGGAGAATCATCCATGACCATCTGTCAGTCTCTGTACCCAAGTCCTACAGTCCGAAGCAGGACTTGGACCCCTATCAAGTCAAAATTCAATCAGCAATTACCCATCTTGCCATGCCAATAAAGCTATTAATGCTCAAGGTAAATTGACGCAATGTGTTCCCTCTGTTTCTGACATGGCTAAGAAGATGCTTTAGACTCAGAGCGCGTAAGTCTTCCTGAGTGGGCTATGAGGGGCACTGAATTAAAAGTTTACTGTAGTCTTTTTTTGTTTTACTTTGGGGGAGTAGATACAATAAAAGGCTTATATCTCCTTTCTCCCATCACACATCATATATTTTATTGTATAAAAGGAAGTTTTCAACTCTTCTTTAGGCTTTGGGGGGGGGTATTTTTGGGGGGAGGAGGGCGTTTATTTGTTTTTAAATAAAGTAATTGTGGCTATTTATTGGCAGGTGTCCACTCGTGTTAGATTAAGATATCTGCCTGGACAAGCTTGTCAGTGAACTTGACCACTACATTTTCCTATTCTATTGGGTTTGTGTGGCAAGATTTTGGTAGCAGGGGGGCTACAGGGGTGGCTTCTGTACGAAGCTGCTAGAAGCTTCTCCTATGTCCAACAGAGTTAATGCCAGCCAGCTCTAAGATGGAGCCACCACCGAACAAAGCTGAGCCAATCAGCAATGGTGCAACAGCAGCTGGGAGAGAAGATTGAGAATATGTGAGAGAAACAACTATTCAAACACCAAGGTTAGTGAAGAAGCATGGGGAGGAGGTGCTCCAGGCACTGGCGCAGAGAATCCCTTGCAACCTGTGGTGAAGACTATGGTGAGGTAGGCTGTCCCCCTGCAGCCCATGGAGGTTAATGGTGGAGCTGATATCCACCTTCAGGCTGTGGCACAGCCCATGCTGGAGTGGGTGGATGCATCCAAAAGAGGCTGTGAGCCCACGGGAAGCAAACACTGCAGCAGGCTCCTGGCAGGATCTGTGGACCTATGGAGAGAGAGGAGCCCACACTGGAGCAATTTTGCTGACAGGATTTGTGGCCCAACAGGGGACCCACGCTGGAGCAGCTTGTGAAGAACTACAGCCCATGGGAAGGACCCATGCTGGAGAAGTTCATGGACGTCTGTCTCCCGTGGGAGGTACACCATGCTGGATCAGAACAAGAGAGAGGAGGAAGAAGCGGCAGAAACAATGTGTAAAGAATGGACCACAACCCCCATTCCCTGCCCCTTTGAGCTCCTCAGGGGGAGGAGGTAGAGAAATCAGGAATGAAGTTGAGTCCAGGAAGAATGGAGGGATGGGGGGAAGGTGTTTTAAGAATTGGTTTTGTTTCTCATTTCTCTACTCTGATTTCATTGGTAATAAATTCAATTAATTTCCCCAAATCAAGTCTGTTTTGCCCATAACGGTAATTGGTGAGTGACCCCTCCCTGTCCTTATCTTGACCCATGAACCTTTTGGTGTATTTTTTCTCCCCCTATCCAGCTGTGGTAAGGGAATGATAGGATGGCTTTGGTGGGTACCTGACCAGCCAGGGTCAACCCACTACACCTATTTACAAATACAGGTAGCCCACAGGTAGTGGTTAGTATACAGCTGATTAGGCCTGGATATACATAGAATTGTTTCTGTAATTACATAAAATATTATCTTTCAAAAAAGTCTAATGAGTTTTAAGGTTACATGATTGCTTGATAGCCTCCTTGGATGATAAATAT
Organism: Charadrius vociferus; assembly: GCF_000708025.1. NCBI lineage: Eukaryota > Metazoa > Chordata > Aves > Charadriiformes > Charadriidae > Charadrius > Charadrius vociferus. Next base: position 1,171,302 of record NW_009647019.1, on the reverse strand, counting down.
CTTGTCATGACCATTTCCTACAGAGACAATAAATGCTACATCTTGCTTAGTTTTATTAGACAAATAAGATACGTTGTTTTTCCTCTTTCTTGCTAGGATAATCAACTTCTAGAATCATGTTTAAAGTGTATTCCCACAGATCTGTTCAACTAAAACTAAGGAAATGTTCTACATTTTTTCTTATATTTGCGTATTTTTAGTAGTCTTGATGATTGGCCTGGGATCCATATCGCAGCTAGAAAGGCAAGGAAAAAACCCACAAAGGTAGATGAAGTTATTCTAGTCTTGTGTATTGTCTAGGGTTTTGGTCTGAATTAGGCTTGCATTTGTTTGAATCTCTGCTCTCATTTTTTAATACAGTTTTTCTATCTGATTTTTTGTCACTTGAATTATTTTGTGGGGCAAATTCTCAGCTGATACAGAAAAAATAAAATCAAATTTATTTCTCTGATGCTTCTATTTAACCTACCTGAGAATCAGCTTTTGTTTCCAATGGACTACCTGAACATTTCTCCAGTCAAAACTGGGGAGGTTTCTATATATGTGTATAATGGAATTCCACATTTCAGTTTTATCCTAAAAATGTTAAATCAATTTCCTTATGGAACAGCCGCAGAAGTACAGTTCATTGAAAGGAAAATAAAAATATTTAAATGGTAATAAATGTACCTTTAAACTCTTATAACCCAGGATTTGAGTTGCATGTTGCAGGAAGTACTATAGCAGGAAACTCATGAACCAATGGATGATGAGCCTCATAAGAAGTACTGCAAGTGCAGTAGTAACCTGACCTAAGCTGACTTCGGTGCCCAACAACTCCATCCAACACACCGTCTCCTGTCCTGAGTGACTACCATAACAGATAGAGCCAAAATCACAGACTAAGTTAACTCAATGTGCTATTTTATGGCCATTTCACAGACACTTTACAGCAGGGGCCCATAGACTAGAGGAATGGTGTCTGCATGTATATCAAAGGACAGGAAGGGAGGATGTACATAATGAGGATGTATTGGGTGTGATGTAAATTGTAGGGAATAAGGAGTGGAGATTGTACTGGCTTTGGCTGGGAGAGAGTTAATTTTCTTCAAAGTAACTCATATGGTGCTATGTTTTATATTTGTGACCAAAACAGTGTTAATAACACTCCGATGTTTTAGCTGCGTCAAAAGCTTAATGGTGCCTATACAGTGTGAAGCAAGTCCTTTTCTGTTTTTCTCAACCATTCCACTAGCAAGTAGGCTGGGTGTGCACAAGTTTGGAGGGGACACAGATGGGACAGCTGACGCCGGCTGACCAAAGGGATATGCTACATTGGGCTCAGCAATGAAAGCTCAGGGAAAGAAGGAGAAAGAGGGGACAGTCAGGGTTATGATGTTTCTCTTCCCAAGTAACAGTCACACGTGATGAAGCCCTGCTTTCCTGGCAATAGCTAAACATCTTCCTGTTAACATGAAGTATTCAATGTTTTTGTTTGGGTTTTTTTTTTTTTTTTTTTTTGCTTTTGCTTGCATGCACAGCTTTTGCTTTACCTATTAAACTGTCTTTATCACAACCCACGAGTTTTCTCACTTTTACCATCCCAATTTTCTCCCCCATCCCACTGTGGGGGAATGAGTGAGCAGCTGTATGGGGCTGAGCTGCCTACCAGCATTAACTCACTTATAGGTTTATGTGAAAAAAAGCAACTTGAAACACTTAGTAAATACTGAGAACTGGAAAGGAAACATTAGACTGAGAAGGGACAGGATCAAGTTCTGTCGTAAGTAGTTGACATCATTGGTCAGATTCTCAGGTTTTAAAGAATACTCTCATATTTCACTTGCAAAAAATATTTCTAGTTTTCTATGGATTTCCTTTTGATTGCATAATGCTTCATTAGGATTAAAATGCACCAAGAGTCAAAATAGCAATGTGAAGTGTAACAACCACTGAAATCCAGCATAATTCCAAATTATGCATGAATGAATGAAAATCACCTGCTTTTATACCTGTAAAACTAGCAGTTGATTAGATGCTTTCTGTTTCGCTGAGCTGAGTACTCATTTTTTTCAATAAAATAGTCTACATATCATATGAGCGAATCGATAGTGGTGTTTGAATTAAGAGCCTGAAGAGAACAGTTTATAGCGAATTGAGGCAAAGCAGCACAGATGCTTAGAGCCAGTGCGTACTGTTGACAGTGCTCATCTCAAAACAACATACCACAATAACCAGAGGTTATCTTGCAGACAAAGCGAGAAATATGGGATCTGGTAAGAAATATGACACAGAAGATTTCACTGTTCAGCGGCTGCAAGCTGAGAACTTATTATGGTTAGAGACATTATAGACAATTTGACCTTGCCTCTAGGTCCCAAAATTTTCATATTTCACATATGCCATTCTCTGCTTTTAACATCCAGCTTCAGTAATGCTCACTGTTCAGCTGCTGTGCCTGAGTGTCTTTTTGCAGTACATTTTTCTTAAAATATGTTATTATATAGCACTTGCTGATAAACAAGTTGAGCATTTTATTCACAGATGGCTCTTTCTTACTGCCATGGTTTATCATTACTCTAAAGATTTCACAGTTTTTAATTTTGCTGCTAAGATACCAATGCAAAGTAAGTTTTGAAAGGTTATGTTTTACTTAATAACTGTTTTTACCAGGCCAACAGATACTAATTCATACAATTTTTCACTAACACATTTTATTTTTCAGAGGAGGGGGAGAATTTTTTAGTGGTCATATGCGTGTACCTAGACATCTGGGAAAAAACAGAGAATAGTTGAATTTGGAACTAGTCCTATCTGGGCAGTAGAGCAATGCTTGGTCTGCTAAAGTACTTTCCTCCTATTTGTTGTTGATTTTATGGAAGCTAGCCTCTTTTAAAACTCTGGGACCAGCTGTGGCATTCTGCCACTTCTTACTATGTAGTCATTAGTGTGCAGATAAATTAATATCCTTTTTGAACTAAAGTATCATTTCTCCTTTTTCATAATCATTGAAGGGAGTGGAATTACTTTTTGAAATTCGGGTTACATTTGTATAGATTTACTCCATTGAATAAGGCCAGATTTCTGAGGGCATTTAGGCACCCAGCTTCCGTGATAGCAGTGGACATTAGACATCTAAGCATATTTATAAGCCTCATTCAAAATTAAATTGAAGAATTAAGGAATAAACTCAATAGATATGAAAGACAGTTACTGGAACATCTGTTGGATCTCAAAGGTATAATTGTGACACATGCCACATGTCACCTTCAGTGACTATGTCCCACCAGCACTGAAAATTAAGAGAACTGGAAGATGGCCATATGTCAGCTGGAAGAAAACAGACTGTCTTGAGCAATAATAAACACATACTATAATTTTATCCAGTTTGAGGAACAGTTTGTACATGCTTTATATGGGAGAATAAACAATCTATATTTCATATTTTGTAATTAGAAAGTGCTGTTAATATTAGATGACATTAACAAAGTCCTCAAAGAAGGTGTGTTTATAAAGACACAAAATAACACCACCTGTATTAACATAATTCTTCAAATAAGCTTGAAGGAGAAAAAAAGTTCATCAGTATTTAGACTTAAGTACATTTATAGAAGAATAATGAAATTTACCTTAAGAAGCTAGTAAAAAATAATTTTTCTCCTACTTATTTTGAATGAGACATTCCAGTGTTGTAAGAATATACCTCAAAAGCATTTTCAGGTTTAGATAAATCTAACTTCAGCCTCTAGGCACTGAATTTTGTGTTCTTGTCAATGAGTGGAAAGCTCTTTGTTATCAAGTATTTTCTTTCTGCAAGCATATATGCAGCAATCTTCTCTCAGGCTGCCCTTAGATAGAGGTAGCTGATCTTCACAAGCCTCTATCATCCATCATGTTTCCCAGATCTGAACTACAGTGTTTTGGATCCACCAAGCACAACATGATTTAAAAAAAAAAAAAAAATATATATTATTTGGCATATAAAATATTTTTATAGTGGAATTGATATTTTCATAAGAAATTCCGTATTCTACATAAATAATTTAAATTTTATATATTCGTCTTCTGAAAATATTCAGAAAATTAATATGACTGTTTTTCAGGGATATAATCTAAAGGTAGTCACCTAAAAACTACTCTAGATCCCTACTGTGAAAGACTGATCGAAACTTTATTGAAGTCAGTTCAAACAACATCATCAGCTTCACTGGGGTTTAATATACTCCTTACATACTTTGCTTCAAATCAATAAACCAGGAGTATTTAATGTTTTCTAAATACATACGGTCCTGGATCTGCCACAGTTCAGCTGTTAAACAGGCCAGTTACCCACTGAATCTTCTGAGACAATTCATGGATTTATAAACAGGCATGTGCACAACTATTTCAGAAGCAGTATATATATATATACACACATATGTAATATATATATACACATATGTAAGTATTTCACACACATTAAAGCTAGCAGTGATCATCAGTTGAACAAGACAACTATAATTATCATTACCGTGTATAACAAATTTAAAGAATGGTTCTGTAGAAAAGGGAAAACAAAGGTACATTGTTAGTGAGTTACCATTTTAATAGCCTGATGGCATCCCAATATATTATATTGAAGAATCTGGATTATTTTCTTTGCTAGAATTTGTGTGGGTTCTAAAAAAAATAAACAAATTAATTAAAATATATACTGTATAAACTTCAACACATTTTTATTGTAAAGAGCAGTAGATATTTGATACTTTCCTTTAACAATAAAGACTGTCTTAAGAAACATTTATTATTAATGATCTTTTTAAATATTCCCATTAACTGATGTGCTTTAACCACGATTACTTTAGTTAGGAAGGCTGCATTATGGGCAGTGCTTTTTTTTATTAATTTTAACTAAAATTCAATTTTAAAGTGCATGATCCTTTTGGTTCATTCAATCTGTGCAGTGAAACTATTTTCAGAAACTTCAGGCATTCATTTATTCATGTCCCTCCTGGACATAGTAGATAACAAGTCCTGCTTATTTTGACACAGCTAATAAGAACTGAGTTGATGATAGGATAGTTTATTGTGATCCAAGTGAAAAAAAATTCATTCGTTAGACAGTTTATGATGAGTAAAAATAACACCTCAGCAATACCATCTGGATTCTCATAATTAAATATAACCTTCAACCAATTTAATTTTTTTCAATGTAAAATTGTCCTGCAATTCTTAGGTAGGTATCTTACAATTCTTAATTAATTGTTTGTTCTATATTTTTTGCACCTACTTCTTAATATTAAAGTTATTGCACTTACGTCTTCTCTGATTTGAACATTCCCATTATAACTATTTTTGAGATTGCAGCTTAAACTTAACTACTTTATTTCAAAAATCAACTAAACCAAAAGCTTTCCAGCAGACACTACAAGCTAAGCCTCATAGGGAAACAGAAAACGAAATGCTAGAAAACATTAAAAGAAAAATGTTAATAACATTCATAAAATTTCACCATACATATTTTCATAATAATTTGAGAACAGACAGAGTGGAGGGGAACAAAGATACATGTTATTCATACCTTTCTCTAAATATAGCCAACAAATTTCTGTTTAAAATGTAAAGGACAACTTTTTCTCAGACTCCAAAGATTTGCAGCTCAAAAATGTCATGGGTCAGATAAATTGTCTTTGGATTTATTTTTTTTTCATTAATCTGTCTGGTTCCTTTCTAAGCTGCTGTAAAATTTCAGCATACTCAATATTCTGAAGCAAAGAGGCCTCCAGTTTAATCATATGTTATGTGAAAAAAACATACTCTTTTTTGGTTGGTTTTAGTTCATTTACTTAGTCATTTCCAGTATGGAAGAAGTTGAAAATCTTCAGTCATCTTTGCTGTCTTCTTTGAACTTTTTTCCTGTTCTATTATATCCTTTTCAAGATATCACAACCAGGACTGCACGCAATATTCAACATGCAAACCCAAAGGGGACTTATGAAGTGATAAGATTCTCAGGGCTTTGTCTTAGTGGTTTCTGTCCATTTGTGTTTTGAGGGAAAGACATTTGTTGTTATCCATTCTTTTTTAATAATAGTTTCTATGATTTACTTTGCTTCCCCCCCTCCCCCCAGTCACTAGTCACTTCAGATAAGTTATTTCCATAGAGTTATCTAAAATAACCCCAACATCTCATCCTAGGTACTTATAGTTATCTCAAAATTCATGACTGTTAAGCATGAAATGAAGACTTTTCTTGTGTTCATGATTTTGCACTTAACTAGATCAATTCCATTGCCTTGTCACTCAGCCTTGTGCAGTTTTTCACAGTCAGCCCTCCTTTTTGTTGCACTGAGTAACTTACTGATAAAAGCAGATTTGAACATCTGACTACCCATGTCCTTTTCCATACTTTATATGTACAGAAACACTGCAGATAGCACAGATTCCTGAAGTGCTGTATCAGTGTCAACCTCTGTGGTAAAAATCAATCACTATGTCTTGTGTTGCCTTGGCTTCCTTTGCCTTGCTTTCCTTCCCCTTCCCCTTCCCCTTCCCCTTCCCCTTCCCTTCACTCCCTTTCTGCTTTCCCATTCCTCTTCCCTTTTCTTTCCTCTTCCCCTTCCCCTTCCCCTTCCTTTTTCCATTCAAGGACACATCTTTTGTCCCTTACTTGCTTACCTTCTTCAAGGACATTTGGTAAGGAGCTATGTTTAATCTCTATGTGAAATGAAAATAGACTATATCAACCCAGATCTTCCTTACTGGCATGATCATCTCAAGGAATTCTAAAAACATTTTAAGGCATGATTTCCTTGTAGAAATGTTGTGGTTATTTTTCCTCAATATAACATATTTATTCGGCCACCTACGGGTTTTATCCTTTATTATACTTTCTGGTAATTCATCAGGTACAGCTCTCCACTGTCCAGGTTTGTATTTTCCCAGGTCTCTCTAGGAACAAATTTTGTAACAGCCATCATATTATCTAACTTTCAGGCATGTGGGACAAAGTTGCCTTAAAGCAAGACGTTATAAACGACATTTAGTAGATGGGTTATTTCATCCCTGAGCTCCTTTTCTTCTTTTTCTTGCAGAAAGTGTCTGGAGGGCTAGAACAGGATCTTCATTCTCAAGGAACTTCTGATTATTCCATTGCATCTGGTCCTTCAATTAATAATTTCCAAGGATAATTACTTGTCCTGGGTCCAGCAGGGATGGGGTTAATTTTCCCAAGGAGCCGGCGGGTCCGGTCGGGGAGCGGCGGCACTGTAATCGCGTTCGTATATTCCTTTGCCGGTGTTATTGTTTTTCTCTTGCTTTTGCCGTTTTGTTAAACTATTTTTATTTCAACCCACGAGTTTCTGCCTTATTCCTTCTGATTCTGCCCACGGCTGTGGGAGTTGAGCGAGCGGCCGCGTGGTTCTTTGTTCCCGGCTGGGGCCAAACCACGACAATACTCCATTGCTGAGTTGCTGAACTCTTAGTAGCATAGGACACAGAGTATGAGTTATGAAGCATTGACCAAAAGGGACCATTTAAAACATTACAGCAGAGAGACCAAGTAGTTGAAGGCTTCAGTTACCTGCATTTTGGATAATTGCATGGAAATAAAAGCAAAAGAAACAAACAAAACAAATCAAAACACTCAAACAAAGCAAAATAAAACAAAGCAGCAGCTGCAATCTCTCTATTCTTCCTCTAAATCCATTATCTTTATAAGTCTGGAAAAAATTTGAATCTAAGAAAAATAGATAGCTGAATAGCAACTTTTCTTCCTGAGAGACAACTTCAAATGTCTAGTGAACTATGGATTTGATTGTATTTTTCAAAATTCAGTAAAAAAAAAAAAAAAATCTTCAACTTTGTTTTGAGTTTGTTTTTAGAAGAATTGACAAAAAATTAAGCAATTCAGCCATAAGAGACCGTCATTCTTACTACTTATTTTGACTGCAGATGCCCATGAGTGGGGCTTGTTATGCTGAAATTAAAGAAAAAATGGACTGCAGGTTTTTTAAGCTAAAGGAGAAAACAGTTTCACCTGTAGTGATTATGGAAATGGGAACTATCTTTCCCTTGGTAATACCAGTGGCAGCCGTCCCTCGTTCTAAAACCTGGATCCATGTTTAAAATATGTAGGAAGGAATAACTTTTTTGTGGAAACAGGTTGTTAACATTTAGTTAAACATTTTGTGCTGTTCATGTGCTGTACCATGGTGAAATTTTAATACTTATAACATGGAAGACATATAAAGAACAAAAATATATTTTCAAATAGCAGAGTCTTGTCTGTACAGGATATAAATGTGCCAATCAGATGAAATTATTCCAAGTCTGACTTACTGTTTTAAGGAGTCTGCCCTTTGGGATATATTTGTTCCATTTGAATTGAGAACAACTACATTTTAATTTGTTTCCTCGTATTGAGATGACTTTAGATTTTGCTGCTGGAATACAGTATTCCATAGTACTGTGTGTATCTGAAGTAATTTTGCAATGCTTTATTACGTACAAAATCAGGGATGTTTCATTTACAAGGGTTCCTGCCTCAATGACTGCAAACCTGGATTTTGAACAGGCCATATATGTATATGAACAGGCCATATATTCTGGCCAACTTACATTTACGAGTCTGTTTTGAAACCCAGTTTGAATAGAACAGTGAAACGTCTGTTGACATTGTATCAGGTCTACACAAAGTATATTGAATTAAATATGACCTTCAGAGTATGCAGAGGGTTCATCTGTGCAATCTGCAGGTGTACAGTATGATATGAAAAGTCTCAGATGTGGCATATGTTTATTTATTTACCTTAAATAATTTACGGTTAGATTAATATGGTGAAGCTTTACAAATTCTTCCAGTCCCCATACTGTGCATGTATTTAGAACTCCCCATATGAACACTCCTTTGAAGTATTAAGGGCCTTAATGAACATAAGAGAAACCTTCACAAATACAATTAAAAAGCATTCCCAGGCTTGCTTTGCCATACAATTAAGTGGAAGCGAGGAGGCAAATGGAGAAAAAGTCTTCTAATGAACTTCACTGCTCCCTTTCTTAATGACTTGATCATTTGTATAGGCATCACTTTGGACTGCTGAGAAGCTGCCACTTGCTTCTGCACTGTGGTGTGGTTCCTGCACCTCCTCTGCTACCCTGATTGCAATAGACAAGGCCATAGTGGGATCTGCTTTTTCAGATAAGGGAACACAGTGAAGTAACTTGGGAAACAGAATACATCCATATGGGGGGCAGTTGTGGCAGGAGGTATAAAAATGGAATGAGATTGGGGTCCCAGTTTAAGAAAGTGAAATTGTGCAAAAATGCCTGAGAGGACAGCTAATATCCTCCCAGAAGAATCTGGATCATAATAAAGAGTAGATCACAGAATAAAAGCAGGGGTTTGAAATCACTTCTGGATGTTCAGGGGGAGAATATAATTTAAATTTACTTTCTTTTAGCATACTTAATGGCCTTTAACTTATTGTCTGTGCTTTTATTGCTTTGAGACAACTAGGTTTTATATTTACAGTCTCAGAGGAATTCCATACACCTAGAGTTTTTCAAAATATTTGGATTTTTCTTCTTTAATGTAGTGGTTCACAGAGGCTTCAAGTCCATAATTTTCCTAACTTGCAAGCCCAAGAGTTAAAAATGAACCAGAAAAAAAGAATGCCTTCAGTGTTAAATAGATCTATCCCAACTCACCTAAAAAGACTACATACATTTAGCAATTTTGCCAAATGAAAAAAAAAAAATAAAAAATTTCCTCACTTTAAACTGGAAGTCTGCCTTGGCCTTGTCACTGCAAGACATCTAGCAAAGATCTTGGAGAGTGGGGAGCAGCAAAAAGAGAACACAGAATGGCAGTAATTCCCCTTCACAGTCCCTATTTCCTGCCACCTCACTCCCAGTTGAGGACATGAAGACTATGAAAGGTGTTCAGCTAAGAAAAAAGAAAAGGAGGAGGAGAGGACACATGGAACAATGCCTTGTGTAGTCACAACTGATTGTCTTCTAAGACCCAGCTGATGTTTTCTTGTTCGGGGTCGTGTCAAAGTGTGCCCAGTCTGCTAAGACTGAGAGGAAGAAGGCTCTACAGTCTTATCAGTAAATACACAAGATCTGAAATATGTTATTTGTGGTTTACATCCAGGGCCACAGGACAAAAATTATTCTGAGAGGAAAAAAAAGGTCCATCCCAGAAAGCTTGACACTGCATATGGGCGACCACTATACTGACATACTCAGTTTCTGATTTCCAGATGAGAAAAAGGCCTCAGGTAATTCTTATGCAAAACATAACCCACATCTTTGTGACACAACAGGAATCTGCAATGGCACTCTGTATTGCCAGGGGTTATTTGTGTTTTTATCCTAATTCAGTATTCAGCTAAAAGTATGATAAGAGACAAGTTCTATCTCTTTTTATCAGACTGTAGCCTCTAATATGTTATCTGAAAGTTTTTACAGGTCTAAGGTTATATATCATAGTAGATTTTACAGAAAGTTATTTTCAACAATGTTTTATTTATTTTTTTTTAATACAAGTAATTTGCTCTACCAATAATTATGAAATTTATATACTACAAGGAGCAAAAAAATCATTCTAGAGTCCTTTTTCTGTCATCCTTTACCATACATAGTTTAAATATGACAGTAAGTTTCTTGAGTTTAAGGAAATTATTCTTAACCAGGCTATAAGATGAACGTTTTGCCACCTTTTGTAGCAAGAAATATTTGGAAAATATGTATAATACCAAAACAATAATGTATTTTAAAGTTTCATAATCCTCAGTAGAATTTAAGTTTTCCATAGTAATAATTATTCTTCAGTGAATGTATAAAGGCTTTATTGTTATTGTTTCACAGAAGACAGTTTTCCAAATAAAAAAAAAAAACTAGTAGATGAAAGCTGCGACATTGCAAGATTAGAAACTTTAATTTTTGTCTACTTAGCAAAATACAGCTAAATAGTGGAAAGGTTTTGACTTCTTTGCAAACAGCAAAGCAACACAACATGAAAATGATACTATAATGACTAAAAGGAATTAATTTGGTCTTTTATTATTGTCCTGGTTTCAGCTGGGATAGAGTTAATTTTCTTCCTGGTGTCTGCTATGTTTTGGATTTAGGATGAGAATAATGTTGATAACACATACTAGTTTAGTTGTTGCTAAGTAATGCTTATATTAAGTCTGGGACTTTTTCAGCTTCCCCTAGAAGCTGGGAGGGAGCATAGACAAGACAAGCTGGCCAATGGAATATTCCATGCCATAGATGTCATGCTCAGTATATAAATGGGGGTTGGCCGGGGGGCAGGAATCCGTGATCCCTGCTTGGGATGGGCTGGGCAACTGATGGGTAGTGAGCAATTGTATTGCACTACAATTTTGTATATTCTTTTCCCATTATTATTATTATTTTCTCTTCCATTACTGTTATATTAAGCTGTCTTTATCTCAACCCAGGAGATGTTTTTTCCCTTCTTCTCGCTCTTCCTCCTATGCCACTGAGCGGGGAGGGGGTAGTAAGTGAACGGCTGTGTGGTCCTTGTTGCTGGCTGGGGCTAAACCACGATAGGTTGAGAGATTTGGGGTTGTTCAACCTGGAGAAGAAAAGACTCCGGGGAGAACTTATATCAACTTTCCAGTATCTGAAGGGTGCCTACATGAAAGCTGGAGGGGGACTTTTTACAAGGGTATGTTGTGATAGGACAAGGGGTAATGGCTTCAAACTGGAAGAGGGTAGATTTCGATTAGATGTCAGGAAGAAATTCTTCACTGTAAGGGTGGTGAGGCACTAGAACAGGTTTCCCAGAGAAGTTGTCGTTGCTCCATCCCTGCAAGTGTTCCAGGCCAGGTTGGACGGGGCTTTGAGCAAGCTGGTCTGGTGAAAGGTGTCCCTGCCCATGGCAGGGAGGTTGGAACTAGACAATCTTTAAGGTGCCTTCCAACCTAAACCATTCTATGATTCTAATGTCTTAGTGACAGTAATAATAAAATACATACCAGATCCACTGCACATATTCATAAGCATAGTCTTACATGTTATAATCTGCAAATCTGAAGAAGAAATTAACAATAAGTTTGCATACCCAAGTTTTATTATGCAATTTAAAACTAAGATTGATAATCAGAACAAAACATATGCACCTAAATTGTGTTTGAAAATAGAAAAAAATTACAATTTCTGAAGACTTGACTTACACTGATACATTCTGCTATATGTTGGCTCCCTCAAAAAAATTTGTTTTTACTATCAGATACCTCTCTTCCTTCAAAAACAAGCTGCTTTAGGAATATGTTTTTTCTGGATAAATATGTGTACGGCTCTTTTTTTTTTTTTTTTTTCTCTGAGTATATATGTTGTATAGATCTCTTCTGTATTACTAGTTTGGTATGGGTGATTTATGTTTAAATGACTATATACAAAGAACATCAGTGAAAGGCTTTATATTTTTCTTTGGTACGTTCAATATGGTTGCACAGGTTAGCACCAAGATTAGATATTGCTAACCATTTTCCATTATAACAGAAAAAAATCTCTAGATCCTGCAGTGGTGAGGGCTGCCAACTAGAATTACATGTGAGATCATTTTCAAAACCTTGCAATGTTAAAATGTATCATCAATATTTTGTAAAAACTAAAAATATCAGTGTTAGTCTAAAATCGTAGGTGACGAAAGTTGAAAGTTGGATAAATACACTGGAGAAGAGTGAGCCTGCATGTTAGTCTTCTGCTATTTCCATCAGAGGTATGAAACTCATGCTAAAAAAGTTTAACTAACTGCATTGATTTTGCTTGCTTTCCTTATTTGAACTAATATTGCAATATACATATAGATACCTGTTTATGCCTATAGCCCACAGTAGAGCTTTACCATTAGAATTGTGTCCTTTCAGAGAACTCTTCATCGGCAAAAGTCAGTACAAAAAACCCACCTCTGCTACTATTCCACCCACAATGGATCATTAGTGATACCATTATTTCCATAATATTTTAGGTCCTTGGCTTGACAGGTCTTTAATTTGGGTGGTTGATTTGTTTTGTTTTGTTTAACCAGATTTTTTTTTTAAATTGTAACATTAAAAGTTAAATATTTAGCAACATGAAGTATGGAATTTCTCTTCAACTCTTGGTGGGAAATTGTTTACTCTAAATTACAATGTTCCTAGTTATAAATGGATGAAGTTTAATATTTCCCCCAAGATACATCCATGCAATGTTTAATGGAATTTCTTTCATTCAGAGCCTAACTCCAAAGACAAGCTGCATTTGCACACTGTAGACCTTCTTTTTGTCAGTTAGTTTTGATATATAAGCTGGAACATATCTCATCCTGTCACATTTTAGGAAGCAGGTCTAAGTAGAGTTCTTTTCTAAATAGATATAAAATATTCCAAAGTAGGCTCTTCATTTTATTTATTTTCTTGTAAAGACATACCATTTTCAAAGGAATAAATGGAATACCAGTTAGGAGTTTCTGTCTTGCGTGGAAATGACGGTACCTTTGTTCAAAAATTGTTTGGAGACTTCAGAGTGCCATGGAAAAATGTTCCACGTGCATAATGAGAAAATGGAATGATAACGAACAGAACCGATAGTTAAATAATTTGATCTTATAAGAAGTCTACTGCCTAGACCTTAATTAGTCTTGTCTTCTAGCAGGGCGATAGACAAAGAGCTAGCTAATATTTATTTAGCTAGCTGGCTAATAATTTAAAAAAAAAGTCTGAATTGTGATATGTGATTACATCAATGTTTTATCTGTGTTCCTGACAATAAATAAGAAGGAGTATATGACATAGTCTTGATCATTGTCAAACATGAACAATAACACTTTAAGCTAAAATTCTCTTTGTTTCTTTTTTTTTTTTTTTAAGTTTTTTATTTTAAAGAATCTTCAGTTTGATTCATTGAGATTAACATAGAAATTTGTCTTCAAATGACTTTTCTGGAGAGGACACCAGGAGTAGAAAAGAAAGTTAAGTTGGCCAACAGTCCTTAACAATCCATAAATTGAAGCTGCAATTTTCTTTTCATTTCATTGATCCTTCTGGATCCCCAGTGGTGCTTCTCTGAGGTCTCTTGAGGTTAATAAAGGTCTGCATGCTGCCAACAACTGTTCTCAGCCACTGCATCTCCATACTCCTTCCTTTTCTGTACAATGCTAATAAATTCAGAAAAAAAAAAAACCAAAAAAACCAACAAATGAGCAACGCGATCATGGGCACCCTTTACCCATTTTTTTTATTTTGCTGCCATTGTCCACTGATGACTTTCTCTGTTTTTAAAGTCCGTCTTGTCTATGACTCAGTTTCAGTCATTTGCATAGACAGGTATTACACTTGCAAATGATTTATGGTCATAGAAAATGGAAGACGTCTGTCCATAGTCACTAGCTATATCCTTTTACTAGGAAAAATCATTCAGCCTCAATGTGTTTTCATAAAGGTGATCACATTTTTAAGGTTTTTCCAGACCAGCTATTACAAAAATAGTTTTACATAATTTTTAATATTTGAAAGTTTTGGATTTTTATTTCAGACTTCAAAGATTATTTGTCTCAGGCCTTATTGCCTTAAGATGAAAGCAAACTGGGAATCTAAAGTTAAAAGCACATCCTTATAAATGACCTGCTTCAGGAATTGCCATCTGCGATCCCAAGTGATCCTGCCTTGCAGTTATGTCTCTCAGCTATTTGTACACAATATGCAGCTGCCTGTCATCTGACAATTGCGCCAGCTCAGATGACACTTCCAAACAAAGGTTTCATGTGTCATTCTTTGCAACATAAACTGAACTTTGTAGATATCAGCAGCCTTCCATGAGATCTCTTGCTCTTTCCTCAGGCACTGCTGTGACTATAACACCCTTTAAAATGTCCCATGGAAATAAACTGCCTGATGTTTTCTGCAGTATGTCAGAAACGTGGTACCTGAATCACTGAGATAGCAAATTTAGCACAGACAATTCCATATGTAACATAAAATGAAATGAGCTCCAAAGTTGTAATAAAATCTTAAAAAAAGGTATCAGCAGCAATGACAAAACTTTCCCAAGCGTAAAAGGTTGTAATATTTTCTATATATACACTGCAGCAATGTCCCTCACCCAGGAAAATTAGGTTCATCTGTTTGGGTTTTTTTTCGGTTTTGTTCTCTGCTCCATAAAAATACCACCTGCCAAGTTGCAGAGTATTTACAGATCTACAATAAATTCAGTATCTTCTTTAAATTTGTTAGCAGATGTTGAATTATTCTGGAATTAACAGATTCTTTGTGGTTCCTTGTAGCAATTAAATGTGTAGCAGTTCTCTGAAGTGTTGAAGGATCTAATTTTTCATTTGCATAATTGTTTGTTCTAGTTAGACAGTAGTTTAAAATAAAATCTTACAAAAAGCAGTGCAACAGAAATGAAAGAGTAATAAATAAGTAAGTAGCTGTACAGCTGAAGAGAGACTGGTTAAGGCTCCTTATGTACTACCTAAAATTCAAATGAAGATCACAGAGATTTCAGAAGATGAAGTTTTTATGAGTTTAAATTAGACTTATCTCCAAGTTACACATGCAGTCTCTAATTGGAGAAGCAGTGGCAAGGAAGCAGAGATATCTGCATGTCTGATTCAAAAAAAGGAAAACCTAGAGATTCTTTAGAAGATCAAAATATATCTTCTTATGCCTCAAAGTCTTTCAGTCCTTTTCCACCAATGCTTGCTTCACCCACTGTCTCCATTGTGCCATGAATTCCTACAGTACCCCATTGGCTGGAGAGACAGAGGTTATTGCCTTTTCATAATGGTACCTATTTCTTCTGAAAAAAAATAGTTCAATTTGAAAGTTATAAAATTCCTTTTACTACCATTTGGGCTTTAAACTCTACACAAAAGGAAAAGTTCAATAAATGAATTAATAAAAAATAGAAATAGGTCTTATAAAATCACCTACTTTCTATTTGGTTTAGCCAGACATAATATTACTTTTGATAAACCAAGTAAACAGTACTAGTCTTGGCTTACCTGAACATTTTGTTCTAAAATAGCCTGAAACTCAGTTGGACTGGGCATTTGTAGTTTGGCCTGGGGACACAGGTAACCTTCCATAGCAAAGAGTGATTGTAACAGATAAAATAGACAGTTAGGGGAATCTGAACTGGAGAAGAAAGCACACTGCCAGTTTATCCTCCTGCTGTGCTGGTCCTCAGTCCTTTGACATGTTCAGAGTTTGTTGGTACATGAACTAATCAGAGTTCCTGCTGTATTAATATGCAAAAGTTGACATAGGAGCCAACCAGAACTAAGATGAATGTACCATGTGGGTCGCTTAGATCTATTGTTCTCACCTTTTTTTTAGACTTCTCTTAACTCTAACTAAAGAACCAAGTGAATCCTTCCTATGGTGACAATAGTCACTTGTGTACAAACACACCACTGCTTTACATTTCCAAAGCATTGTTCAAATACCAGCCAATTATTCAGTTTCACTTTCAAAGTAAACACTAAAAAGATAGATGTTTTGTCCATCTTCCTCTGATATTCTGTCTCTAGTAAGGCACTTAACATCTCAATTGAAAAAGTTTGGAATGTGCTAGAGAGTATTTTTTTATGTAGCATCAAATGAAAAATCCCACTGACCCCAGCTTTATTTGCATCCCATTTATTGCAGGTTACTGCCTTTGAAAGTCTTTCCAGATATTTTACTGTACTTCCTAAATTAGCCATCATCCTAATGCTATGCAGCTAAGACAGTTAAGACTATATCATGTCCTCTACAGTAATTAAAATGATTTAATGGTGCTGATAAGTTGTACTTCTCACTGGTATCTTGCTCTAGTATCATCTTGTGCTCTTTAATTTACATCCACAATCTCTAGTCCAGACAAATTATCTTAGCTACTGGAAGCCCTTTGACTAGCTCATACAATGCTTATAACTGCAATTGGTCAGGAAGATGAAATTCCATAAAAACTTATTATAATAACAACTTCTTTCCTTTCTTTTTCTTTTTTTTTTTTCTTTTACAAGCCCACTAGCTCTTATACCACAACAAAAATCATTACTTGTTACTTGCTGTGGTATATCTAATTTTAGATTGCAAACTGCTTGGGGCAGGTGTTGTGTCTTTTATGTGTTGTGCAAACTAGATAGTGAACGTTGTATAACCTGAACAATGACGACATGGGGATGGATCATACCCTTAAGTCACATGCACGGACAGCCTTCTTTACAGAGGTTGCCTTGTAACCCAGTCTGGGAGAAAGGGATATGTCAGTGTTGCCCTATAACTATGAAACCCTACTTGAGATCACAAAAGAATTAGCTGTAGGGTTGAAGGAAAAGTGGCTAGATGATAGAGAGGAGTTTAAAAGGGCACATCATCTATTATAACAGCTAAATGCAGATTATCAATAAATTCTACTCCAAAGGGAAGCCCTGAGCAAATTCATAAGGCCACAAAATTATAATTTACAACAATTATTATTAGTTATTTTCTAATGATAATAATAAAAGGAAGAAATTATGTTTCATTATGTCCAGGATTATCTATCTATTTCAGTGGAGTCACTCCAGATTTATGTTGGTGTAAATGAGAGCAAAATTTACTCTAATTCATTCTCCTGAGTTTCTGTCAAAGTCACTTGGAACAGTTTCTGTCTCACCCTCTGGCTATTTTAAAGGCTTCACAATATAAAGATTTTTTTCCTGCCAGTCTGCCAAAACCTTGGCATTTTAAACTAGCTCCTTCTATTTAATAAGAAGAGCATACATTTTAACGCTTATCTAGAGGCAACTACAAACACTCCCACTGACAACAAATCCTTCAATCAAATTACCCCAACATATTCAGTCACTCAAGAAACAAGTATCTCCAGAGGCTTTCAGCTTTATGGCTACAGGTTGTCTGATCTGCCCAAGCCTACTTTAAAGCTATCTCTTGCATAATCCAAGTTAAACAGATACTTGTCCATTTCATCTAAAACATGCAGGTAATAGAAAGAAAAAGAACTCTAGTCACTGTACAAAGCAGTAACATTTTTTCTGCAGATCTCTATTAGTCAAAACCAAAAAGAACTTTAAAAGGGGACAGGTGGACTTTGTTTTATTTCTCATACCTGTGAGCCTTGCAGAAAAAGTCCATCAATGTAAAAATAAAGACAGAGAAAGATATAAACCAATTCTTTAATGACAGACTTTTTTTTATATTACATCTTGAAATCTTGAGTAGGAAACAGAAGATTTAAAGGCATTTCTTCTTGTTTCAAATAAATCTTTTTTTATTATTATCCAGTTGTCAAATGTCATCTTGTGTTTCAAACTTCAAAAAGCAGGGCTCCAGCCTGCCACTTTTATTAATCTTCATTACATAGCTTCTGGACAGAACAGTGTCTCACAATTTTAGTAATCAAGCTGCTTTTCGGCATCATAAAGTTAATTTATATTCATTTCATTCTGTCTTATCTTCAATCCAGTGACCTTTCCATCCACTATCTACCATTAGGCTAGAGTAGAGCATTTTGAGTATTTTGATGTTTTATCTATTATTTAGAGGTTCTGCTTTAGTTTTGGATACCCACAGGCCCTCAAAGTGCTGCAAAGTGTTTATAATATTACCACAACTTGACATAACCTTTTCATGTATCTTGTTAGAATTAACCTGTAAAGATATAAATAGCAAAACTCAAATCATCTTTGAAAATATGTACTTTTGAATACACAGCTTTTTAAACCTTTCTGAGATTATGTTCAGGTGCAATGTTGAACTGGTGTCCAAAGTTTCCAAATTATAACTCGAAATTCTCAGGTTCATAAGAACAATAAAGAAAGACAGAAAGGTAGAGAAGTATCAAAAAGAATTTGATAATATTATATTATCAACATTATATAATAGTGTATTTTCACTTTTCATTCAGAAAATATAGAGGTATAATTTTAACAAGTTGCGTTATAAATGGGAGGTTTTAACTGGTTTTAAAATTAAGGGTAAAAGTACTATAGGGAAAAAATGACGTTTACTGACCATTTTCAATTTTATGTTTCAAAATTGTTCTCTCATTGTTCAATCTAATGGGTATGTTAACCAAAACTTTTGTAAAAAGAGCTTTGTTCTCAATTGTAGGGTTTTTTTTATAATCTTGTACTATAGAAATAGTAATTATCTTCCATCTTTGATGAGTCAGAATGAAAGATTAATAGGTTTTCTATTCTCATGAATTATCCTTTGAACACAGTCGTTCTATTAAGTATTGTATGACAACATTAATTGCATTGTTTTGATGCATGTTATGATATAAAAGAACTATTTACTTTTTATGGATTTTTTACCATGTTACAGTAGATATCCTGAATATCAACCTGCAGTTATATAAATATTTTTAGTTCAGAAACTATACAAAATGTGATGGCCACGAATGAACCAAATTATAAATAGTGAGAAACAGCAGAGAGTCTAAGATCAGTTACTCATGTTCAACAATCAGTTATTGTGACTCCAAATCATTTGTCAGCTGTGAAGGAAAATAGTCCATTTCAGTATGATTTCTCTTCTCTGGTAAGGAGCAGACAACTTCAATCTGTTCTCTTGTGTCTCACTATGCATGTCCTTCTAGAAAAAAAATGACATCACTACTGCTCTGTGTTTCTGAATTTGAGGTTGTAATGCTCTTTTACAGTGAATTGCATTAACACCCACTTGAAGGTCCATTTTTATGGACACAGTACAGTAAAGGGACCTTAGCAAAAATAAGAGTCAGATCATGGCACGTTCTTCAAAGATGAAATAGGGTAATACAACACTGAAGTAATTATGGTGACTAAAACAAATTAGGGATCAATAAATACCCTCCTGCACTGCATTTTACAGGAGCATGACTTCCAGATATGCCATCCACTTATGTTTTATGAGTTGCACTAAGTTGTTCTGAAGATCTTGCCTCTAGGACATTATATATATACTTATAGTCGTGATGTGCATTGTTGAATATCCAGCAGAGCCTTAAATCAGCTGTTTTTACTTTTTGTGCCAATGCCTACTAGTGATAAAAGGATGCTTTGCTCTTCTGTTTTAACTGGCACAGTTAGAAGCCAGAGGGCTCACTGTTAAGCCACTACAGATTTCTGCTCTGTCTTTGAAATTGTTAATATAGCATGGCATTCCCATTTTGAATCTCAGATAGGACTAATTTTTCTTATTTATAGAAAGTCTTCATTTTTCTCATTTGTGAACAGTTGCTTTCTCCACCCATATGGCTTTTACATATTTTTCCGAATTTATTAATCTACTTCATTAAAAATACGTGATTGGAAGAGGGACACACTTTTAATGGATATATAAAATGTGTTGTACAACATTTTAGCACCTTATTGAGTTTCTTGAAGAAGGGAAAGTTGAACGCAAACGGTAGCTGGCAATTCAGCTAAATGTTTCTGCTTTTCCTGTGCAGTGAGACAACACTTTGTTTTCTTTGGTTACCATATTACCAGATAGTTTCTTATCCACAGATACTGCCCTACATGATTTTCAGCAATGATAACTGTCAGCAAGGTGATAAGAATAGGGAACACATGTCACAAAGGTGTAGTACGAATAGTTATACAGCATAGCCCCACGACCAAGAAAACTCAAAGGTAACGCAAAGAAGGGACTCATGCCATGCGTTGTCACTAAACTTGTCATCTAAAGTTTACTGCACCATCAAATCACAATCCCTTCAACTTTCAAAGTTTTCCCATTGTGAGGGTGATTTGAAAGACTTTCATTGCTCAGAGGGAACAGTGTCTCCTGTAGAAGGAACAAAAAATCCACACTACTCTTTATGTTACACTTTCTCCAGGAAAAACAGTCACTGCAAAGCAGAAGACCCATATGTCAAGGGACATTGTTTCATGAGGAAATCTAGTCATCTATTTGGCAGTAGATAGGACTGGGCCACTTAAGATAAATGCAGCCAAAAAATTCACTCAATCACAGCAGCAACTCAAACTGTGATTTGAGTTGTTAAACTCATATCTTTAAAATTTTGGATCATATTATTATTACAGTTGTTATTGTTGTTGTTTCACTTGTGGGTTTTGTTTTGGTTTTTGTTTTTGTTTTTTTTTAGTGTCATTTATTATTATGTAGACCAACAAATGTGTTTTGAAGCCAAGTTTGGCCCTGAGAATAAAAAATAGTTTCCTATCTATGTACTCCACATAACTTCTTTTTCCATTGGGAAACCGCCTTTTGCTTTTTTGTTTTCTTTCTTATGTTGGTATGACAAGAGATATTACAATCAGTTCAATATGCCTTTAGGAGGTAGCCATGAAATGTGGTTTTCTTACCTCTAGCTGACCTTCTGAAAAGAAAAACAAATTCATTTGTAAACAAAATATTGTAATCAATATTTCTCTGAATCTTGATAAAGATGAGGTTAGAATTGGCTCAGGTATGACACAAATAAGAATCAAAGAAGAAATGTGGCTCTGAAATATTCCAGAATCAGAGTTTGTTCCTGTAAAAACAATTTCTAAAAAATGTGTCTTGTTTCATGTATTTTAGTGTTCAGGGATATGGGAAAATTGTGGCATTTAGGGAATGATGTAATAATAAAATAAATATCAGCTAGGATACTAATGGAAGACTAAAAAAGTCTCCTTTGAAAACAAGAAGTATTATTCTTAGCCTCTATGAAATATAGTAACCTATTGAATCTGTAAAGCATTGTACCCATATGTCACCCAAACAGTTCAGCTTTCTATGCTTGAAGTACAGATGTTGTAAAAGCACATTGATGCTAATGCAGCATTTACATTTAGTGAAATATTTATTGATAGGCATGGAGATGAATTAGAACCTCTGAAATGTATTAAAATGCACAGGAAGGGGAAGCAATGAATTACTTGCATATAATTTTTAAAGCATTACTGCTAGAGCAGCTGCCAAATTGCAGCAGTGCAAATGAGAACACAAATATTTTTAAGTCTTCCTCAGTCACAGAACTCCAATACACATATTTTTTCTGAAAGAAGATCATCAAATGTATTTGAAGCGGTGTTTCATGTGCAGTCTATATGCAGCATATGTACATAATCAGTAAGAAAAGCTTTTAGTCTTTTAAGGCTCCCATAAATGACTTGTAGCAACAAATGACTGGTATGAAAGTTCCATTTAATTTTCTGAGGGTTGGACTACAGAATTTAATAACTACATTTCTTATGAGTAGGTAAGTTATAAGCATAGAGCTAAAGCTAGAACTTGAGCCATACAACATCATTTGCTACTAAGAAAATGTTAGCTAACTTCAGTATTTTATTGCCCAATTGATAAATAAGACTATCATGTGTTACATCCATATTCCATACAACTTATAAAAAATAATATTTACAGATATCTTCTATGTGACTGTGAAAGAACCATTTAATAATGCTTCAATAATAATATGCAATCTGCATCCAAAAGCTGGACAAATACTTTATTTACTACAAAAGTGAATACAATTAGATTACAGAAAGCTTCATAATATTATACTTAATTTGACCTTTACATATAACCTCCGATAATTCCAGTAAATGTATTTTTTCTTCACAATATCTAAATTAGATGACTATTGTTTCCAAATAAGCTGGGCTTTTTCCCTCTTCCCCCTGATTACATGACTCTGTACAAATTCATTCTTTTTTCTTAGCATTTTAATTTTTCCTTTTTTCTGACAAGGCTTCACAGCTTTCTTCATGATTAATTTTGTCTGAGTTAACAGATGACTGGATCTGATTTAGCCATATCCTGCATACAGCGGGGATTTATGTCCTTAAAAACTTCCTTCTAAATAACAATCAAGTCCAAATATACCTGGGAATGTCTGCTTTCTATGTGTTCTATTCCTTAGGTGCGTTCCTGATTGGTTAAAATATTGTTTGGGTGGCTAATTTTGTCACTGCACAAGGTGTGCAGAGCTACTCATTCTGGTAACACATACTTAGTGTTCTATTCACATTTACATGGATAGTTGACTGAGCTTCATGTCAGACCATGTCAGGAGTATAGAACTACTGTAGTACTAGGGCTACCTTTTGCAGAGTGATCAAGGCCATGACTACAGTCTTCTCAGCAGAAAGCTGGTCAGACTGGATAATCATGAACAGAATGGCCTGAATGGACAGAAAGTCACCTATGTTAGCCTTGTTGAACATTCTGCTTGCAGAAACCCCTTCTTCTTTTGACTTTTTTCCTAGATGACTTAAGATATGTCTTTACTATCTTAGGTAATTGTGCTGAACATATTATAGTTTGCTGGACAAATGCTCACTTCAATGAAACACATTCACATGCAGAGTCTGGAGATCTTCTGGAGTAGATAGCTGTGTCCACTCTGCACACTGGACAGACTGCCATTACTGCACAAGTATCATCCCATCAGTCTGTACGTTTCAACAACACAAATCTGTCTTAGATTTGCCCTCTTCCCACTTGCTGCCTGAAAGACATGCCCAGTAGATCCATTCAGCATTCATGTTGCAATCACTGCACAGCGATGGCTACTCTTTGCTGTTTTTTCTATAGGTTTGAACTGGAGAGGACCACAGTGTAGCCCCTTTAAGGGAGGACATCAGGGTATCCAAAATAAGGCAGTTGGGCTTGGCATTACAGACGTATCTTTCACAATATCACATATGTAGAATTAAAACACCTAGATGTGAAAGCACAGGAATGATTATTTTCTCTCTGTCCTTACAAATGCAGCACCTTTTCCTGCCTCACCATCACAAGCCAGTAGATGCCAAAGACTGCCATCTTTCATGCTGTGGGCTCAGACAAAACAGACAGGAAGCAATAATTTCTTTTCATGAAGGCTACCTACCCAGTGCTGGTACCTTCTCACAGTTAGAGCCATTCCAGAATTGCTGCTCTAATTCTGTTTATTTCACCTACACATTTTTCATTTAGATTGATCTTTCAATGATGAGAGGAAAAATACTTCTAGTATACTACTTCTTCAGGGCTCTACCTGACTTCACACATAGACATGGGCCACACAGGAAAAGAAGGTGCTACACTAGCAATATTCAGAAAGGCAGGAAAGAACATAACATTTTCACCATAAAATCAAATCTTTTCAACTAAGCCAAAACCTCCAGGAACTGCACCTATGTTACAGATAAATTCCTGGTACCTACTATGCTTTTGGTAACCTAAGTAGTAAGGTACACAGGCATCCAGGTCCTGTTTGTCCATAGGGGTATTGTGGAGGCAGGCAACTCAAAGTCTTCAGGTACGTGAGGATCCAAATAATAATTGCACCTAAGGACTCACAATCCTGCCCCCTTCCTCTTTTTCCATAATCCTGATGTATCTCTTTCCAAGACTAGTGTTTCAGTGTCCTGTCTCCATGTCAACTAATCTCTGAGCTTCAGTCCCTGACACAAGATATTTAAGTAGGAAAGGCTGAGGGACTTGGGTCTTTTTAGTCTGGAGAAAAGAAGACTGAGGAGGGACCTTATTAATGCTTATAAATACTTAAAGGGAGGATGCCAGGGGGATGGGACCAGTCTTTTTTCAGTGGTGCCCAGTGATAGGACAAGAAGTAATGGGTACAAACTTGAACATAGGAAGTTCCATCTTAACATGAGGAGGAACTTCTTTACTTTGAGGGTGGCAGAGAACTGGAACAGACTGCCCAGAGAGGTGGTAGAGTCTCCCACACTGGAGACATTCAAAACCCACCTGGACACCATCCTGTGCAACCTGCTGTAGGTGACCTTGCTCTGTCAGGAGGGGTGGACTAGCTGATCTCCAGAAGTCCCTTCCAACCCTGACCATTCTGTGATTCTGTGAAGATGTACTTTTCACCAGCCTTATCAGTCCCGCAGGGTCTGAAACCGTAAGCTGATGGCAGCCTTGGAACAGATGGTGCCAAGTCCCACCTTGCTACCTCCCCACCCTCCCCTAAGTATTTGTTGACTTTAGAAGAGCAAGTGTATCAGCAACTAGTCAAATCTGGAAACAGTATACATTGCATTGTTGTCCCTAGGAGCCAGATCTGGATGCAAAAACTGTATGCAGGTGAAGAGGTCTAAGACGCTCTATCCACCAGGCTGTGTTAAAGCTTTGGCACCAGTTTAATTCCTCCGTTTCACACAGATGGAAACTGCACGAATTAATCCATGTGCCACACAGACAAAATAGAAAACCTGAGACCCTAGGAAAATTTAGAGTTCACTCTAACATAACAGCATATATATGTCCTTGTCATTTATGCCTGATTGACTGAATAATTTTCCTCACTCAGTGGACCATGGACTAAAAAATCAATGAGGCAATACTTCAACTTTAATTGTTTTGTTTTTTCATCCCCCAAACATTTATTTACAAGAAGCACATTTATTTACAAATTTAGTCAGCAATCAGATCAGTAAAATAGAAACATGGTGTAGCAACTTTTGTCATTCAGTTGTTTTATGGCATATTCTTTTTTTCTTTTAAATTATACAAATAAATACTAGGGTTTAAGGACACGTTCTGCATATTTTTGTTAGTTTTGTCGTGCATTGTTCAAGCAGATGATACTCCAAAATGAGATGGAGGGTTGCTTTCTGTCTTCAATTCTCAATGAGGTACATTCTTAAGATGTTCTGTGACCTGCATTGTTCTCAGAGAAATAAATATTGAGCCTGGCCCCAGATTTATGAAAGAACAGAAAGAATTACTTTAGTGGTCTTTGATCTGTGTGACAATGGCATGTATATATGTGTATGTGTGTCTGTGGCATGTCCAAGCTGAGACACCATATGCATATGAAGAAACTGTTCTTAGATGTTTTAAAAAGTGCTTATCAGTCTGCTTCTGTTAACATAATACACACTTCTTTATTTAGCTGTATGTTTAGGTATGCAAATCGATATATAAATATAGAGCCATATAAATTTGAGGAATTACTGTTGTGTTCTAAACAAAAGCTAAAAAAAAATATCTTTTGCTATGCATACACATATGAGGCCTTAACATTCTATTTGAACTGTTGAGAACAATATTCTTTTGACAGGATCTTAGCATTATTTATCTGTAAGAATTTGCTCTCAATTGAAAGACAGGAAGAGTAAAGCTACAGGAATGCACAAAACAACTGCAGAACCCCCAACACAGCCATGCGACATTAGGCTGAGGTAATTGGATCTCATATATTGCTTGGTTATGAGACAAGAAGAGACATATGAGACAAGAAGAGATATAAAGAGACTACAGGAAATGGAGCTCATATCTAGTTATATTTCTGCTTCACAGCTGCATACAAAATTCTGTCCTGGCATGATTCTAAGGAATGGTCATATCACCTTCTGGAGAAGCCATAACATGTAAGACTTGTGAACTGTCAGTACACGGTTACCACGGGACTCTTTGCAGTTACAGCTAGGTTACAACTCTGACTTTCTCCTCCGTGGTTACAGGAGTATTTGTGATTTCCATTCCTAAATAAAAATGCCTTAAATTTTCCCCTGACTGGTTACTTATTTGATTCTAGTTTTTTTCTTCTTGCAATGAATTCCTTTATTCTTTGAAATGTTGTTTGAATCCAGAATTGGAGTTTTCATACTGTAGAAATTTTAGAATTTAGGACGTTTTCTCATTATGAATCAGAATGAAGAATGTAAAAGGTGACTTTACAGCAAAAAATAATGTTTTGAGAAAAACTAGTTTCAGAGAAAGCACAGTCCATATTTTCTATCATTTGTAGGCCAGCAATCTAGATCTGCCCAACTAGCTTGGGGAACTGGGACCATGCCCGTTTTCTGGGCAGAGATCCAGAAAAATAGATAGTCAGCCAAGAAATGGTCTGACCAGGAAACCATGCAGCTTAGGTTATCCATGGAGCCGTGGCATTCCTGTATCATACCAGTTGTACTACAAGTTAGCCAGAGCTCCCAGGCACTTGGGCAGCCCACACCCAAACAGGTGGGAATTCAGGGAGCCAGAGAAACCACGTGTCAGTCATTTGACTGGTATGTGAGTTGACAGAAAAAACAGTCATTCACGCAAGCCTTCCAACCTACCCATCTGCTTTGTTTTTGATAAGTTTCTATTAAATCAACAAAGTTGCAAGGAAAGCCTTTAATTGCATCGGGTTAACTATTTTCAGAAAAGAATTATTAGTTGTAAAGTTTTACTTAGTTCTGAGTTTTGACAATTCAGCAAGGCAGAGGAAGAACTTTTGTATCATTTCAGTGGCATCCCATTTAAATCCTACAGCACAAATGATAGATTGGAGCATTCTGGAGTACAGCCAGAATATACTACACTCCAGAAATTCTCACCCAGCATAATGACTCTTAGGAATGTTTCCATACTGGCATAAAATATGGTAGCCCCAAAATTATAAATTACCTATAACACTTTGATACCCCCACAAATAGGAGCATAAAGGTAGTTAAAATACAAACCTAATGTTACAGTGACTGGACCTGTGGCTACAAAGAAGTAACTAGACCTCAGCATGTACTTATCTTTACAAGCAATACAAGGCAATCATTAATATATTCTAAAGCATAGTACAAAGTACAAATAAAATTTCCTAAGGGCACCTTAAATTACCTTTCAGTGATACATTGGTAAAAAATATTTCAGGTATTTTTTTTTTCCTTCTCCCCATCCCCCCCCCTGGAATTTACAAGATAATCAAGGGACAAATAGTTCCCATAGTGTTATTACTTTGGATTGCTGCTTCCTCCTTATTTTGACACATCTGGGGCATGCAATTATTCACAAAGGTCATTTTCCACACAAGAAAAGGACAGTGACCAGAAGGCAGCATTTAGGCTGTGAATACATCACGACATTTTAATCAATGAGAAAAACTCTGTGTCAAGAACCAACTTATTTCTGGGTTGACAAAGACTGACGTCTCATCGGTTGCTTGTAAAACTGACTAAAGGCACAGAGAGGTCAGAGTCCTGGTGCAGCAGAAAAGGACTATAAGTGTTCAAATACATTAGTCATAAAGGTTGAGATAATCTCATCTTTAGATGCTCATTTTATAATTAGCTTGAAGAGCAAAGTATCATTCACAAAGTAACAGTTGACATGAATTTGTGGTTTATGGCCACCCAAATTTGTCTGTCCTTAATTTGCAACTTCTAAAAATGACAATCTTTTTTTTCTTTCTCAGTAAAATTCAACAGCCAGGTCAACAGAAAGGATTTAGCTGACACTGTACGAGGGTATATCCTGAGTCTATTACAAGAAAGATATGCTAAAATGCAAAGCCTGACTAGACATCAGTGGATGGAGACATTTAGAAGAGAAGGGGTTCCAAGTCATTGTCCGCTAACTGTTAACAGACTATTTTGAATAACTATTTTGAAACTAAGTGAATTAATCTAAAATGATTTTCAGACAATATGAATCAGATAGCTTTGTTGACACAAATGGACTATACTCATATGCTCTGATTTCTGTGTACTTTTGGTGAGCCATGAGTTTTAATTAACAGATCCTCTTTTTTATTTACATTGATCTTATTTTATTGCAAATATCTTCACATATTTTTAAATTATTTTATTTTCATTCTGGGAAAACAGGTCATAGATTTTATCTCTACCCTGGATGTACTTCACTTTTATCATTTGAATAAGAGATCTTTCGGTAAGCAGCAATATTTAAGTAAGGGTTTAGTTTTGTTTGACTCTTAGAAGCCATACGTGCTCTTTCATGAGGACAGCAGTGTGAGGCAGCGCTTAATTCAGCTTGTGCAAGTGCTCAAACTGATCTATTGCCATAATCAGATGCATCGCAGATACAGGGAAAAAAATACTTACAGCTCTGTGTTTTCTCCTCTCTACAATGGCTCCACTGCAGATGTACCTTTTGCATTCTCTGTGGATTGTTTCTAAATTGATTTAATCTCCAGGGAAAGGTAGTACAGGAAGACTAAAACTGTAGCGCACAAACTCACTTGAATTGTGAAACTGAGCAGTTTCTTGCATTGTGAAAAACATGCCCAGAACCTGATCAGTTTGCATGGTCAGTCATCCTAAATCCCTGTTTTATGCAGCTTAATGAAAATGTGGCAACGTTGTTTAAGAAACACAAACAAGCAAAATGTATAATATGCAAAAAAACCCCACCAAAAACCAAAATAAACCCCAACCCTGTCTGTGGCATTTGGTTGTTATTTACTAGCAACATCTACCTGTGTGCAGAAAGTCTTTGGCTTCTCAAGTCTGAACATTGCAGAGACTGAAAGAAGTGTATGGACAGTCTGAGATTCTGGGGCAGCTCTTTGGTCCACATGTACTCGGTACAATCCTTTATCTAGCATCTTGATTGTTGCATTAGATGCATCCCTCCATATTTCCCTGAAAAATTATCTCCCTTCAGTTCACTGTGACCTCCATACTGCATAAAATCATAGAAGTACAGAATCATAGAATACTTTGTGTCAGAATGGACCTTTAAAGGCCATCTAGTTCAACCCCATCTGTAATGAGCAGGGACGTCTTCAACTGGATCAGCTTGCTCAGGGGCCTGTCCAACCTGACCTTGAATGTTTCCAGGGATGGGGCAAGTACTACTTCTCTGGCTACCTGTTCACCCTCATTGTAAAAAATTTCTTCCTTCTATCTAGTCTAAAACTACCCTCTTTTAGTTTAAAATCATTACCCCTTGTCCTATCACAACAGGCCCTACTAAAAGGTCTGTCCCCATCTTTCTTATAAGCCTCTTTAAGTATTGAATGGCTGCAATAAGGTCTCCCCAAAGCCTTCTCTTCTCCAGGCTGAACAACTCCAACTCTCTCACCCTGTCCTCATAGGAGTGACATTACATCCTTCTGATCACTTTTGTGGCCCTCCTCTAGACCCACTCCAACGGGTTCATGTCTTTCCTGTGTTGAGGGTTCCAGAGCTTGACACAGTACTCCTCATGGGGCCTCACCAGAGTGGAGTAGAAGAGGAGAATCACCCCCTTCGACCTGCTGGCCACACTGCTTTTCTGTGCAGCCCAGGATACGGTTGGCTTTCTGGGCTGTGGGGGCACATTGTTGGCTCATGTCTAGCTTTTCATCTACCAATACCATCTCCATGTCTTTCACAGCAGGGCTACTCTCAATCCCTTCTTCCCCCAGCCTGTATTAATACCGGGGGTTTGCCCAGTCCAGGTGCAGGACCTTGCACTGGGCCTTGAACTGCACGAGATTCACACAGGCCAACTTCTCAAGCTTGTTAAGGTCCCTCTGGATGGCATCCCATCCCTCAAGTGCATCAACTGCACCATTCAGTCATCTGCCAACTTGCTGAGGATGCACTCGAGTTCACTGCCTGTGTCACTGATGAACATATTAAACGGTACTGGTCCCAGTAGGGTGCCCTGAAGGACATCATTTATCACCGATCTCTGTCTGGACATTGAGCCGTTGACCACTGCTCTTTGGATGTGACCATCCAACCAATTCCTCATCCACCGCACATGCATGAAAATCATACCTCTTCAATTTAGAGAGAAGGAGGTTTTGAGGGACTGCGTCAGAGACCTTACAGAAGTCCAGATAGACATCTGCAGCTCTTCCCTTTTCCACTGAGGTAGTTATTCCATCATAGGAGACCACTAGGTTTTTCAGGCAGTACTTGTTGCCATACAATAATACAAGTATCTCTTCAGTCCATTTTCCTCCTTCTCGATCAACCATGACTCCTGTAGAAAAGGTCTTCTGCTAAAGTATCATTACAGGAACTGAACTTCTTCAGGAAAGAAATCCATCATATATAGAACAACACCTATTTGGGAAGAGGTGCCTAGCTTCACTTTTGGATGTGTACTTTCAGTCAGATGAGCTGCACCCTCTGTACCATTGTGGGGGAGGCACTTCGTAGCTGCTTTTCAAGATCAAAAACATGAATATCTATAGATATTTGGATTACAGCCTCCGCCAGTGCTAGCTTGCAGGTGTATGTACTAAAATTAGGAGTTGTCATCTTATATCTGTGTGAAAGATCATACCAGTTTATTTATACTAGAAGGAAAATTTAAAAAAAAAAAGGAACAAAACCCCACCCAACTCAACCACCCAACTCAACCCTAAGGTTCCCTCTAAAAAACATAGTCGTGATGTAAAACCATGAAAAAATAATCACAGCATAAATATTTATATTATGAACTGGAACCCCAAAGTGATTCCAGTATCTCTCTATTAACTTTTCTTACAAACCTATCAAAACAGAACACAAGGTTCGTAACCTTTATTCAACAGAATCTAAAACTGATATTCCAACAAGGTCCATGCAAATAAAAATCATCCTAGCTTCTACTAAAAAAGGGCATGAATTTTAATCTGGTTCAACCCGGTGTTGAAGGGACTTGATTATAAAAGTGATGTCTGCAAGGATTCTAGTATTACTTTTGTACTTGTAATAAATAAATAATTAAAATAATTACAAATGTACAGCTGTATGTACAAAATTAATGTGCAATCCAATCTATTTTGCTGGCATAATAAAGGGTTATGTTAATGAACTTGTTAGATTTCAGATGAACAAATAAATCACATTTAGAATTAGAATAAGTTGTCTTACACATAGGTATCTGTGTAAATTAACATGACTGAGTGGAAAAGTACTGTAAATAAATAGCAAGCCTGACAAAAGTAACTTTCATCTCAGTTGTTTTACCTAGGTATTTAAACAGTTACTTAACTTCAGAATTACTTCTTGGTTACACTTTCATTGACATCTCATGACTTTTGATTGATTTTTAAAACTTCACTTGCAAATTAATTACGACCTGCGTTTAATATCCTGTCTCCCATTATTCACAAAAATAGAATTGGAATAAGTTTAGCACTTTGTAATAACATTTTGATCGTGATTCTCTTGACAACTTTTGATATATTGTGTTAATTATTTTACACTTCTGAAAAATCATATCCACTTCTTGTGTTATTTTTTTCTGCAAAATTAAAAATTTCAAGAGCAGAAAAGTTACCATGATAGAGCATTAAAGAATTAGCAAACTCGCTAATCAGTCTAAATACTTAAGGCATACTCTGGGTGTCAGAAAAATCAGTTTCAGTGCACTTACCTGTCAGGGCTTCAGGCTGGGGATTAGACTTAAAGGGTGGGTTTATGCTTCATCTTGTATGATGTAACTAACAGGATGCCTGATGTTTGTTTGAATTTACATTACCTGTGAAGAATTAGATTACTGAGAATGTGATCTACAAAAGCCAGTATGACCACCTAGGTGTGCTTGTTACTAATATTGGCAAGGGAAGTGTGTATTACTTTCTTTGTCACTGTTTATGAAACCATTCTTATTTAGGATTCACTGACACAGAGTTAAGCATCTAGACTAGACCCAAAAAAGCCCAAAAGCAGATTTAGCTGAATGAGGTGTAATGGTGAGCAATGTGAGCCCAGCCTTTAACTGACTTTGAAAATCCTCTATCAGCTGTCAGTTACTTCGCCTAAATTCCACAGGTACTTCATTGCCTAACTTCAAAAGTTTCTGTGGCACATGTTTATACATCGGTATCCTGATGATTTACATCTCAGTTTTGATCAGGTAAATACCTCAGCACCCAAGCCTGACTTGGATCTAGAAATTAGGCCATGAGAGTACTCTGGAAGTCCTTATGTCAGTGCAAGGAACAAGCATGCAGTCAGACTGCTTGTGATGCACAGGTGAAGAAACTACACGCTTTTCCTGAATTAACTTAGATTAGTTTGGGTAAGGGAGCTTCATACATATTCACAAATATCCTATTTTCCAGTTAGACAGAGCATTCCCCAAGTGACAAAAAAGGGCTTAAATACTTGAATATGTAAAGAAAATTTAAGATGAAGTCTTCATCATATTGTGTGTGTTATAGCTAGTCAGCTGTGGACTAACAGCAGATAGTACCAGCAGCACAAAAAAGTCCTTGTCCAACTAGCTTTGCTTTTCAAAGGGGAAGAGAGAAAGTGTTTCAAGCAAGCTTCAAGCATACTTACTGGCTAAGAAGAAATGGGGGAGATGGCACTAAAGAATTGATAGTAAGATCATAGAATCATAGAAGAGTTTAGGTTGGAAGGGACCTTGAAGATCATTGAGTTCCAACACCCCTGCTACGGGCAGGGACACATTCCACTAGATCAGGTTGCCGAAGGCCACGTCCAGCTTGGCCTTGAACACCTCCAGGGATAGGTCCTCAACAGCCCCTCTGGGCAACCTGTTCCAGTGCCTTACCACCCTCAAAGTGAAAAACTTCTTCCTAATATTTAATCTAAACTTGCCCTCTTCCAGTTTAAAACTGTTACCCCTCATCCTATCACTAGATGCCCTAGTAAAAAGTCCTTCCCCAGCTCTCCTGTAGGCCCCCTTTAGGTACTGGAAGGCCGCAATAAGATCTCCCCGGATCTCTTCTCTGGGCTGAACAGCCCCATCTCTCTCAGCCTTTCCTCATAGGAGAGGTGCTCCAGCCCTCGGATCATCCTCGTGGCCCTCCTCTGGACACACTCCAGCAGGTCCATGTCCTTCTTATGTTGGGGACTCCAGAGCTGGATGCAGTACTCCAGGTGGGGTCTCACGAGAGTGGAGTAGAGGGGCAGAATAACCTCCCATGTCCTGGTGGCCATACTTCTCTGATGCAGCCCAGGATCCGTTTGGCCTTCTGGGCTGCGATTGCACATTGCTGGCTCATGCTGAGCTTCTGGTCAATCAGCACGCCCAGGTCCTTCTCCTCAGGGCTACTCTCCAGCCATTCCCCGCCAAGCCTGTGTTTGTGCTTGGGATTGCCCTGATGGTATAAGCTGATGTTATAAGCATGCTTAGCAGTAGATGAAAAAATATTCATGAGGCTTCACCGATATAGGTGGAAAGCATATATCAATTTACAGAATTCAGAAACAGAGTTAAAATATTATAAATTTAAATGACACCTGGGTGTTGAACCTCAGTGCCTAAAATGCATTTAAGCATCTGTAGATGTCTAATGACTTTGTCTTCTAGATTTAAGCTTTCATTTCTCCACTTCTGCAAAACTTAATTAGGTCACAGTTTTATTAGGAAAAAAAAACGATGGATGGCAGAAATGGCAGGGCTGCCCTTGGGGCTGGCTAGCCCACAGGGCTGCTGCTGCTGCTGTTTTACAGCCCATAAGGTGATGCTTCTGGTGACCTTTACCACCCCTCTCCCACAGATTTCCTGGGCTTTCCTTGCTTTTCCATTCGTAGCACCAGAAAAAATCAGGCACTTTGCATGTCTCTCTTGTCAGGACATGGTGTGGGTCACCAAGAAAGCCTTGGAGGAGGGAGGTTTTGCTGCGAGGATCAGCATGAGCCAGCTGTCTCCATCAGGGCCATCGGAGACAGCAGCAAACTGCCGATGCCCCATCTGCCTGGGTGACATTGAAAATGCAGCCTACATGGCCTTCTGTCTACATCACTTTTGCTTTATCTCCATCCGGCAGTGGGCCAGAGGGAGAGATGCCTGCCCACTCTGCAGGAACCCCTTCCAGCAGGTGCAGCATGCCATGGAGCAGGCAATTACAAAGAATACATGGTTGGTTCGTCCACCTGCTGCCAAAAGAACACAGCCAGGATCCAGAGCAGATCCCCACAGTGGTGCTACAACCTGCACAGGAGGCCCACTTACTATGACACTTGAGTGGGCAGAGGGGAACCTGCAGGGAGAGACCAGGAGCAGAGGGATAATGTAGCTCTGGGGGCCTCAAATGCCACTTCCCAGCAGGCTTCTGCAGCCAGTGTTTCTTAGGATTGAACACCATTGAGCACAGGGAAGCACCCAGCTGGCTCTGCTTCTGCACCCTACATCCCCTTCAGCATGGTGCTGCTGAGGCCCCTGCGTATTCATCTCTTTTATCTGCAGTAAACAGCTTTTCATCTCTAGAAGTGTAGGATGATTTCATTTAATGTTTACTACTGCAGCAGACATTTCCCTCCTGCTTGCCTGTTTCACATTTCCAAGCACCAGGCCAATGGTGTCCAAGGATTTTGACCAGCAGCTGCTCCTGATGGTGCGTCCGCACCCAAATATTCCTGGTCATTTTTTAGACGCTAGCCTGAGCCTTTCTCTAACACTTCTCTACAACAAGAGCCTCCAGCCCAGGTCCACATGCCTGTGGCTGGCAGGCAGGAGGGGGCTTGTTCTGCTCTTCTGGATACGTGCTTTCTGGATTGCAAAACCCATTCCAGGGGAACGAGGCCCTTTTGTTGATCCACATGCCTTGGCTCAATCTCTCTCAGGACAGCAACGGTCCAAACCCCAACCATCCTGGGTTTTCAGTAGCAATCCAGAAGCAGGCTGACATTCAAGCAAAGCACAATTTTTCCTCAGGCAAAATCTCTGGAAGAATGGGAGTTCAGGAGCAGCACTTGAGAGCCTGTATTGCAAGGGAAGCCTAGACAGCCTCTTTCCAGAAAGAAGTCAGTGGTAAATCCACAATAAGTAGCTTTCGCTAGTCTTGGCATCATGAGAAGTTGCACACAGATGCAGAGTCACTGAGTAGCTCTGAACAAAAAATGTTTGCAATGGTTTAAGAAAGGCTCAATCCACCAACTATCCAAACCTGTATTTTCCTTATAAGCCATTGCAAGGGATATAAATGTGCAGGCACTGACACAGAAGATAAACTGTAAACAGCGAGGAGTGGCAAAGCATAGTACTCCTTGGTTTGTGCCTACAAAGCTTCCCAAGACACAGACAGTTGCTCAGTGTTGGCACTAACTTGACTGTTCCTAGTAACCAGATCTGGAGTGAGCTGTCCCTGTGGTTTGGTCTGGTCCAGCAACAGCCCAGCTCCTTCACTCTCAGAGCCAGTCATGTACCAAAGCAGGTCTGTGGAAGAGGCCGTTGGGGATAACAAGCAGCAAAGGATCATGCCCTGCATACGGTGCAAGCAGACAATGACTGAGGAATATGGCGATGGCTCTTCTGCCCACCATCAACATAAAGTTGCCAAGGTGAGGGCTCAGAGCAGATGTCTGCAGCAGAGCTACAACTTGCATGTTGAGACGATGAAGCCAGGTTCTCCACAGCGGTGCATGGCAGTAGAATGAGAGGAAGTGGGCCTCACGTGAAACAAGACAAGTTCACACTGGAGAGAAAGGGCAATCTTTTTCCTTATGGGGACAGTCCAGAGTGGAGTAGGGTGCCCAGAGAGACTGTGCTGTCTGCATCCTTGGGGCTTCTCAAGACCAGGCTGGAGAAAGCCCTGAACCATATCATCACACCTTTTGGTTGATCATTTCCAACCTGAATTTTCCCATAAGACCATGATTTTCCTTTTCTTCTTCCATGCCACTTCCTACCCCATCCAGATGGACCCATCCCATTCTCCTGCCTTTGGGTCTTCTCCCAGACATCCTAGGATAAGCGTCACACAATCCGCTGAACAATTTCTTTCTGTAATGTTTGGGCACTCTTAAGCACCCTGCATCTCATAATGACTCCTCCAGTGATGGAGGCACTGACCGTCTTCAGTCTGCAGGGACCCTAAGCAGCATTTCTGTGGGTGACCCATCTCAGTTCTGCAGAGAAGGATGTGGCAGTAATGGTGGACAGTGAGCTAAACACAAGCCAGCACTGTGCCCTTTTGGCAAAGAAGTCCAATGGTATGCTGGGATGCCTAAAGAGGGGTCTTACCAGTAAGACTTGAAAGCCTACTTGGAACTGAATCTGCCAAGAGATGGCATGGCCAACAGAAGGGCTTCTTTAAATACATAAGTGGCAAACAGAAGACTAGAGAAAATGCTGGTCCATTGCTGAATGAGGCAGGAGACTTGGTGATACATGACATGGAGAAGGCTGGGGTACCGAATGCTGCCTTTGCTTCAGTCTTTACAAGCAAGACCAGCCTTGAGAAATCCCAGGTCCCAGAGACTGAGAGGAAGTCTGGAGCACAGAAGATGCACCCTTGTTGGAAAAAGATAAAGTCAAAGAATACTTGAGCCAACTGGACCCATTAATCCATGGGTCCTGATTGGAGGCACTCAAGAGTACTGAGGGAGCTGGCTGATGTCATTGTGAGGCGACTCTCAGTAATTCTTAAACAATCGTGGCCACTCTTGATACCCTTTAAACAATCATGGCTATTGGGAGAGGTGTCCAAAGACTGAAGGAAATCAAATGTCACTCCTATCTTCAAAAAAGACAAGAAGAAGGATCTAGGGAACCATAGGCCGGTCAGCCTCTCCTGGATTTCTGAGATGTTCAGACAACTAAACTGGGAAACTATTTCCAGGCTCATGAAGGACAAGGGGGTGATCAGGAGTAGTCAGCATGGATTCATCAAGGGGAAGTCATGCTTGACAAACCTGGTAACTTTCTACAATTAAATGGCTGGCTTGGTAGATGAGGGGAAAGAAGTGGATATTTATCTACCTTCACTTCAGTAAGGCTTTTGATATTGTCTTCCATAAGATCCTCATAGACAAGCTGCTGAAGTATGGGCTAGATGAGCAGACAATGAGATTGATTTAAAACTGGCTGTGCAGCAGAGATCAGAGGGTGGTTATCAGTCATACAAAGTTTAGTTGGACCAAAGTCTACCACAGAAGTCCCTACTGGATCCAATTCTTTTCAACATGTTCATTAATGGTCTGCACGATGGGGCAGAGTGTACCCTTGGCAAGTTTGCTGATGTCGCAAAACCGGGAGGAGTGGCTGATACACCAAGTGTCATGCTGCCACCCAGAAGAGCCTCAGCAAGCTGGAGAACTCTGCCATAAGGAACCTTGTGAAGTTCAGCAAAGGAAAGTGAAAAGTCCTGGGGAGGAATAAACTGATGCATCAGTACATGCAGGAAGCAGATTTGCAAAATGGACGCAGGCAGGGGTGAATGGCAGACAGCAAGGCGGACATGAGCCAGCAGTGTGCCCTTGTGGCAAAGAAGGCCACCAGTATTTTGGGCTGCATAAGGAGAAGTCCCAAAAGCAGATCCAGGGAGATGATCTTTTCCCTCTCCTCAGCACTGCTAAGGTCATGGTTGGAGTACTGTGTCCAGTTCTGGGCTGCAAGAGTACAAGAGATAGAACTACTGGAGACAGTCCAGCAAAGGGCTATGTAGGTAGTGAAGGGACTGGATCATCTCCCATAGGAGGAAAGGCTGAGAGATCTGGGACTGTTGAGCCTAGAGAAGAGAAGACTCGGGTCAGATCTCATCAATGTGTACAAATATCCAAAGGGAGGCTGTGAAGAAGACAGAGACAGACTCTTTCAAGAGGTGTCTAGTGACAAGACCTTAGGCAGTGAGCACAACCCAAAACACGGGACATTTCTGCTGGCAGAAGGAAACCTTTTTCACGGTGAGAGTGACCAAGCACTGGCACAGGTTGCCCAGGGAGGTTGTGGAGTCACTGTCCTTGGAGATATTCAGATGCTGTCTGGACACGGTCCTGGGCACTCTAGGTGGCCCTGTTTGAGCAAAGGGCGACCTCTAGAGGAGCCTTCCAACCTCAACCATTCTGTGAAATGATTTATTTCACAGAACAGGATGAATTCAGTAATGGAAGTGCCTAACTTCTTATTTTTCCTTTTTTTCTACTTTACTTGACAATTATTAATGAACCATAAACTGTTTACCTGATTATTTTTGCTTCACTTCCATTAAGATGACTACACACACGCGTGAACATACACACTTCCCTGCAGATATGCTGCACTCTTCTGCAATATTCTCCTTTAGCAATATCATTTATACATTTTTAGAAACTTCATAAGAGTACAAATAGAAATGGAAATGTTCTATGTTTTATTACAAATTTCTACTTTTTCAGTGGATCTTTTCTCATGTGGCAAGCCATTAAATCTACTATCACAAATATTACCCAGCAGCCTACTTACATTATAGAAATTAATGCATCAGCTGGTAACTAAATATACAGAGCATATACCCAGACTTCACACCTTCAGTTTTCCCCAGAACTGTCATCAGACCAATGTGTTTTACAGAATACACAGAAGATCAACAAATTGCAGGTGTTTTCCTTTCTCCTTCTGTTGATTTACAAATCGAACTTTAAACACTATGTTTAGCATGTAAATAAGACACTGAGTGGAGAGTATATTTTAACCTGCATGTATGCTTTCCATTTAAATGCAAAAAATGTTCTTTTGTTGAGTATTGCAAACATTTGCTTATAAGATTGTGCTTAATATTTATACCGAGGAAAAAGGCAAGTTGGTTGATTTTATTTTTCTTGAAAAAAAAAAACCAAACAAAAAAACCAACGGGTAAAACCAGAGTTTACCAGTTCTGGTTCTGTTACAAATCTTTTTGCAACA
>NW_009647019.1:1129773-1132055 GCF_000708025.1 Charadrius vociferus | reverse complement strand
TTTTGTCAGTTTTACGCAATTCCATCAGACGTAAACTTGCTCCAGCACTTGTGAATTCACAGTACAATTTAACTGCATGTGTCATTTCATACAGATCTCACTATGCACAATTATTACAACAAAAGTAGATGATATAAAATACAGTGATAAGAAGGTGAATAAGAGGATATATCAAAAATGCAAATGTGAATATTAGCTAGAGGGTATCCATAGTAAATTTTAAACTATATTGTATACATTATTTCTCTTTTCTGAGTACTGTAGAGAAACACATAGAAGGCTGAAGATAACAGAAGGCTGAGGTGAAGAGTAAGGAAAGTTCGTAAAGGTTTAGTATTGAACAGCTTCAGAATCAACACTGATATGACAGTGGATGTAAATAAGCAATGTGGTTTCACCTATGTAGGAAACTAAACGGTGTGCTGGAAAAAAGAGACACATCAAAATCGGAGAAAGAAAAGTAAAATTCTTAAAATACAACAAAGGAAGAATAAGAATATAACCTCAATTTACCTTTTCTTGGTGCTATCCTTAATTATTGTCAGGTGTTCATAAAAATAGCAAGAAGCATCTCAAAATACCAAAGACTGGAAAGGGGTAAACATGTAGAGAACAAGAATGAAGAATAATGTGTTTTCATCTTAGGTCAATTCAGATTCCTCATACTATCTTAAGTATGAAAAAGACTTTGGAAGATTAATCCATTCTTGACAAACATTTGTCTCATCTGTTTAAAAGTACCTTCAATAACAGAAGATTGACAGGCTGCTTTGGCAAACTTTCCAGTTCTTCATTACCTTTTCCTTCCAAAAGTGTTTTCTAATATCTCTTATACTAGACAATGAATATTTGTTTCTTGTAATTTGAGCCCATTTTCTGATACAGAGAGCATATTACCACCTTCTTTGAAATGGTCTTTCATTTTCTTGACATCTATTATCACATCCTTCCTATATCTTGTCTTTATTCTGTCTTTCCTTGCAAGTCATAATCTCAAGACCTTCAATGAGTATTTCTGCTCTGGTTGGCACTCTCACAAATGCGTACCTACTTGTTATAAAGCCTGCTAGAAAAAAGTATCACATGGTATGCAAGTCTATTCATGAATGCTGAATTGAATAAAAGGATAACTCCATGCATCTTGCAGGCCACAAGAAATGTTTTAGTATAATGTCCACTTTTTAAAAATTATTTTATTTTAACGATACTATGATATTGTTGACTTATGCTTACCGTGGGATCCTTTCTAACTTGGAGACCTGCAGAACTTTTACCTAGACAGTTGTTTCCTAATTTGCATGTGTGGAATTTATTATTTTTTCCTAAGTGAGTGTTTTGCAGTTGTCCCTACTGGATCACATCCTCTTATTTCAAACCTACCTCTAATTTGTCAAGATTATTTTGAATTCTATTCCTGTCCTCCAAGACACTTGCATTCTCTCTCTCCTGAGCTTGGTATCATACATAAATATTCTCTATTCCAGCATGCAGTCTATTCATATTGAAGCTCCAGCATGGCATCTTCAGACTGCTGAAACAGTCCTCTCAAGAGCAGTACATCGAATAGCAAAAGAAAACTAAAGACATATGGCATACAAAGCAAACATATCAGTGGGAAAAAAAATTAGTAGAATAAGAATCAAAGTAAGCCTACATATGGACTGCGCTGCGGGAAGAAGTGTGTCTGGATAGTTCTATCATTAAACAAGATGATCCCTCGTAAAAATCAATAGTGATGTTTGTTTGCTTGTTTGTTTGTTTGTTTTCATAAGTAGCACATCTGTAAAGTCACCTTCAGGCATC
The DNA here is from genome assembly GCF_000708025.1 of Charadrius vociferus. Classification (NCBI taxonomy): domain Eukaryota; kingdom Metazoa; phylum Chordata; class Aves; order Charadriiformes; family Charadriidae; genus Charadrius; species Charadrius vociferus. The sequence goes on along the minus strand of NW_009647019.1, from coordinate 1,130,252 downwards.
TTCAAGCAAAACAACTTTCTCCTTGTCCTGAAGCTTTTAGGTTATCCGTGTATAAATAGACTCTTGCAGGAGAAAAACATGTATTCCAAAATTCTGTATAAATCAAAGGGAGAGTTCAGTGACTGACATACTAATCTGTGTTCTTCTTTAGCTAGTATGGCAGATCATCTGAATCTGCTTGGGTTTTTTTCCTAGTTTTAACCTCCACAGTGAATAGATATCAAGATGTTACCTCCTTTAGCTATAACCATAGCAACAAGAGGAAATATGGCAGTGTTACTTCTCTGTTTTTATTTTCACTCCAATCTTCTTCCTTTCCCAATTTCAGGATATTAGTATAGATGAAGCAGAGGACGACTGTAATGTCAGTGAATTAAATGCAGAATAAATACAAATATGCTATGGTACACTCAAACAACAGTACTCAAACTCTTCTCTTCTGTCTCCACAGCACAGGATCATAGAATCATAGAATGGTT
>NW_009647019.1:1084658-1129413 GCF_000708025.1 Charadrius vociferus | reverse complement strand
TCGTCCTATCACTACATGCCCTAGTAAAAAGTCCTTCCCCAGCTCTCCTGTAGGCCCCCTTTAGGTACTGGAAGGCCGCAATAAGATCTCCCTGGAGCCTTCTCTTCTCCAGGCTGAACAGCCCCAACTCTCTCAGCCTCTCCTCATAGGAGAGGTGCTCCAGCCCTCTGATTATCTTTTTGGCCCTCCCCTGGACCCTCTCCAACAGGTCCATGTCCTTCTTATGTTGGGGACTCCAGAGCTGGATGCAGTACTCCAGGTGGGTTCTCATGAGAGTGGAGTAGAGGGGCAGAATCAACTCCCTTGACCTGCTGGCCACACTCCTGATGCAGCCCAGGCTACAGCTGGCCTTCTGGGCTGCGATTGCACATTGCTGGCTCATGCTGAGCTTCTGGTCAATCAGCACACCCAGGTCCTTCTCCTCAGGGCTGCTCTCAACCCATGCTCTGCTGAGCTTGCATTTGTGCTTGCGATTGCCCCGACCCAGATGTAGGACCTTGCACTTGGCCTTGTTGAACTTCATGAGGTTGTCATGAGCCTACCTCTCCAGTCTGTCCAGATCCCTCTGGATGGCATCCCTCTCCTCCAATGTAGTGTAGATCCATGAGTCCTGCCAGCTGAAGAACCAATAATCACAAAGTCGTTTGGTACACTTCCTTTTCTTCTCCAGTGATTACAGATGACTTAGTTCATATTAACATTATATTGTGATTCTATCAGTAAGAGGTATAGCCACAAGGTCTGTGTAAAAATGCGGACTAATGCTTTTAACTGCATGCTATTTGCTTAGTGCAACCACTTTACACTGGCTGTTACTTCTTTTATACAGTCTATTTTTAACAAGAGAATGTTTGAATAACATTGGCATTGGCCAGATTCATGACTCATTAATCACCACATTTTCTTTCTCTATATATTTGACTGCTATGTAACAGTTCTGCTCTAAATCCTCTACGTATAAGCATCTCTGGCATTCGTAGCATGAAATTTAAGACAACTTTAGTTTATTGTGTTTCTTCCTATGGTGATTTTCTGAATTACACACATACAAAAATGTCAAATAACATCACCCCTCAAAAAAAAACACAAAACAAACAAACCAAAACCAACCAACCAAACAAAACCTAGCAACATAGGAGAGAGTTATGTTGGGCACAATTCAGTCATTGTTATGTGCAAATATAGTCATGACATTGTAGTGGTGAAACCTAAGAAAGTGGCAGATTGTAAGGATTAGAGCCTCCTGTTAGCACAGCTGAGATAATATAGTACATGCTATTCCTTGCACCTATGTAGATTATGAAAGATTCTGGCTAGAAAAGTTAGTCTTTTATTTATTGTAATTTAAGTCAGGTAAAATTCCCTAATTAGGCTAAAATTCTCACTCTCGGTTGCAAACCATGGATAGGCAACTGTTTGAGATGAACTTCTCATGTTTATTTATGAGCTTCTCTCCCTTTGTCTACTAAATATTCTAAAAAGAATGTATTTCTACTGTATAAGTTCTACCTACTCCACAGTGTATTTCATATAATTATGATTAATGCACATGGGATACAAATTCTAGTCATATGGATGATAATAAAGACTCCATTAAATATATAGCACTTTGCTAAGGTTACTTAAATAATGCCAGTATTTTGACTTAAAAGGATAGCATATTAACATTTGTTATTCTTGTTCGGAGCTTTCCCCAATGCATGTCTGTATGTGCAATTGTGGTGTGCGCCAACATGCCTGTGTGCAAATGGTGTGTGTATATGCACCCATGTCAGCTTGGCTGAAGCAAAATAATACCTGTTCCTCTTTATAGAAAGGAAATATAAAATCATTTAGATCACAATTTTGCTGCCTTTCAACGAGGTGTAGATTTACTATTTGCATGTGTGTTCTTGTTTAATTTTAGAGTTGAAGCATTTTATTTAATTGTGTAAAACAGGATCTCTAAAATACAGTAAGGTTCACAAGTGAATGAAAGAATAATTCATTGTGGTAATAACCCGTCTTCTTGCGTATCTGCACCCCCAACCCCAAAAAGAGAGACTAGTTTTTCAGGAAAGACTTTTTAAAGACTGTGGGTATGAAATCCGTTTTTCATCTCTAAAAATGGTGATGTGCACAAATAGTAAGATCCTAAGAATGTTGTCAAATCAGTACATATTGTACTAAATAAATGTAATTTGTAAGTATATTTTACTCATAATTTAGTAGTTATCTAATTTTTCTTATTCATTCGATACTGAGAACCAATGAGACTTTTTCTAGAAGGCATGTGTAAGATTTAGCTTGTTTTAAATTTCCTGAATGACTTTGAAAAATAATGCACCTTTGGCAACCTGTTCCATATGCTTGAATATTTTTTTTTTTATCAACATTATTTTAGTCAAGAGATGAGAAGGTAGAGGGATTAACTTAACATAGGATATGTTAACAATGCATAAATATTTGTTTTGCACGTAATATTTTTTAGTCTGAATTCTCACTGAGATCAACAGAAGTCTTTAAACATGTGAATATCATGAATTAAGGAAACAGTAAGGTTTTAGATTTTTCTTGTCACAGTTTCATAGCAAAGAATGAACTTTTGAAACTTGGAATAAGGTGGAAGACAGAAACAAAAAATAGGAGGAAGTATGTAACATTTTGAGTACAGTTTAATTCCTGCTCAAGTACTCTTCTTCCTAGTTTCTTTCACTTTAAATTGCTAGCTTTAGTCCTGATTTTTCCCAGATTTTAGCACAATAAAAAAATCAACGTCCTAAAATTTTCTTCAGACATTCAATCAATTTTGTTTTTCAGTATCAATTTTATAAAAAAAACCTAAATTGTACTACATGTACCTGTAATTCTAAACTCTATTTTTCTTAGTAGAAAATCTGTCATTTTACTGTCCTCTATTTTTTTCTGATTTCACATTTTGCTGGGATTTTAATTCTTCTGATTGGCTTCTTTTTCTCATAATACTTTACTACCCCTGTTTTGATGCCTTATGTGTTTTCCTTCATATGTCCATTTAATCTTGAATAATTAATGAAAATAATCATAGCTCTCTAGACACTGATTTTGGCATATAGTCTTACTGTTAGCTGTCAGCTTACAAAATTTAATGCTCCTATGAGGGCAGTTTCAAAAAGTCACACAATTCAATTATTCACTTCCACAGAGCAAGAATCACAACGTGTTAATACTTTCCTATGGTGGATTTTACATTTTGGCAATAGATCAGAGTAAGGCTGCAGCTTTTCAAAATCTGGCAAAGTAAAGGAGAGGCACCAGATGGAGTCCTCAGGTAACATACTGAAATCAATGTAGGTTATTAATACAGAAGTGTTTGGGTAGGCTGTGTATTAATCTCAACCTTCAAAAGCAGACTGACAGTGACTTGCCAGATTTTGGAGTTCACAGAAAAAGAGACCCTGGTAACTGATGAAGTTATTTCACATATTTGCCTAGATTTATTTTAAAGAATCTTTGGAAGGTTTATCTACCATGTGCCACTCTATTCCTCTGTTTTCCAAGCCAAATAGATAGAGTTCAGCCTACCCATTTAAAAGGAGCTCAGGCCGAATAATTATATAGTCCAATTGTTCTCCATCTGCTGCTTGCTTGATCTACAAATGCCTTTTCTTGTACCAGGAAGCAAACAGCAGAAACTCAGCTGTTCAGAAATTCCGTCTGGGAAATTGCAAGTTGCTATGTTCCAGTACCTAGACGAAGAGCCTATTCCTGCATATAGTTAAGTGTAGATTAAAATGTATAGGAAGAGAGAATAATTTTAAAAATGAAAATTATCTCATTTCCAATGGATTAATACTAAACGGCAAGCAGAAAAAAAAATCAAGTAGCAGATTAGCTCCATATGACACCTTTTTCTAAGCTAGAGCTCTACAAGTTAGAACACAGGCTGCATCCTTGAAAGTGAGGATGTATCTGTATGGAACTGAGCAATTGCAGGAAACATTTCTTAGAGTCAGGTTCATGTTTCTTCTGGATTCATGTGTCTCCAAGAGTTTTACTTGAGGGACATTTATTAAAACCACAGTAATGCCTACATTGTAAGAGCTAGCCTTACAAGGATAGAAAGGATCATTACATCTAAAGCTTGGAACAAAGTGATACAAATATGATTTCTTTGAAATGTATATTTGGCATAAAACAAATGTCTAACAGCAAAAATATAACTATGTTGGGTTTTTTTTCTATATGTTGCCAAAATATATAACGACAAAATTTTCAAAATGAAACTTTTTACACTTTTTGCTTTTTAAGATTTATTATAATTTGTTTTTTGTTATAGAAATAGAATTTTCCTAGTTGAACTAAATATTTTGCTTGAATTAAAAGAAAGCAAAGGGGTTTTTCTTTAGTAGCAGCATTGGTTTTTTTTCTGGATAGACAGCAACTTTCCAACATAAATTATTTTCATAACTAGAATATAATCTTGTTCAAAAGAGCCATTTTATTTCAAAATTTAAATTTTAACATGTCATAATTTGAAAGATTTGTATTGTTGTAAGGCATACCAGAGCAAAATCTTCTACTAACAACATTTGTGGAGGACAGCAAAACCACAGATGTATATGTGGAAGGAGGGGGAAAAACCACCTGATACTTATTATATAAACAAACAAACAAACAAAAGTAGTTAAAGTAGGAAAAGCAGAGAAATAATGTCTAAGATAGATATTAACATCTTTAGTAGAATATATGTTTAATGACTAATTTTTTGGGTCATATTTGTGTAGACTATAATACTCTTAAACAATTAGGAATATCACTGTACTGGGTGTCTGAACCTGGGTGCTGTTAGCAGGGTGCTGCAGGAGTGGCCTCTGTGAGGAGACACTGGAGCTGCCCTATGCTGGACACAGCTGGTTCCAGACATCTCCAATGGATCTCCCACAGGCCATGGGTGAACCCCATGATGGTGCTTCTGAGAAAATTTATTTAAGAAGGGGCAGAAAACACTGCACAAAAGTGTGAAGAGGGAAAAAAAAAAAGAAAAAAAAAGAAAAAAAAGTGTGAGAATCAGTCATGTGAATGCTACATCAATGCATATGGATGCCAGGGAAGTGATTAGAGACAGCCAACATGTTTTCACAAAGGGCAAATTGTGCCTGACTGATCCGGTGGCCTCCTACAATGGAGTGACTGCATTGGTGGATACGGGAAGACCAATCGATGCCATCTACCTATACTTCTGCAAAGCATTTGATAAAGTCCCACTCAACATCCTTGTCACTAGATTGGAGACATATGGGTTTAATGGACAGATCATTTGATGGATAAGGAATTGGCTGGATGGCCACATCCAAAGAGTTACAGTCAATGGCTCTAAGTCCAAATGAAGATCAGTAACAAACAGTGTCCCTCAGGGGTCTGTACTGGGGCTGATACTGTTCAATATCTTTATTTATGACAGACAGTGGGATTAAGTGCACCCTCAGCAAATTTGTGGATGACATCAGGTTGAGTAGTGCATCTTATATGCTTGAGGGAAGGCATGCCATCCAGGGGGACCTTGACAGGATTGAGAAGTAGGTCAATGCGAACCTCAGGAAGGGGGTGAGACACTGAAACATGTAACCCAGAGAAGTTGAGGATACCCCAACCCTGGAAGCATTCAAGATCAGATGGGAGGGGGTCTGAGCAACCTGATCTAGTGGAAGATGTCCCTGGGCACAGCAGGGGTGTTCAAACTAGATGATCTTTAAAGGTCCTTTCTAACCGAAACCATTCCCCTGCAGCCTATGGAGACACTATGATGGAACAGGTATCCATAGCGCAGACCATGGGGAAAGACCCATGTTGGTGTGTAGAAACAGCATGAGGAGGAAGGTGTGTCAGAAAGAAGCTGTCATGGATTAACCACGACTCCCCATTCCCCATCCCCCATCCCCCCTGATGACTCGAGTCGGGGAGGTAGAGGATTCAGGAATAAAGGAGTGAAACTGAGCCTGGGAAGAAAGGCAGGGGTGTGGGAAAATGTTTTAGAGTTTTGGGGTTCGTTTTGTTTGCCTTTTTTTCTCACAATTCTACTCTTTTTAATTGGCAATAAATTAAATTATTTTTCGCCAAGTTGCGTCTGTTTTGCCTGTGATGGCAACTGGTAAGCAAGCTCCCTGTGTCTGCCTCAATCCATGAGCTTTTCATCTTATTTTATCCCTTTGCTCTGTTGAGAAGGGCGAGTGAGAAAGTGGCTGGGCAGGTGTGCTGGTTTTGGCTGAGATGCTAGAGTTAATTTTCTTCATAGTGGCTAGTATAGGGCTTTGGTTTGGATTTGTGCTGAAAACAGTGTTGATAATACGGAGATGTTTTTGTTTTTGCTGAGCAGTGCTTACACAGAGTCAAGGCCTTTTCTCCTTCTTTCACCACCCCATCAGTGAGTAGGCTGTGGGTGGGCAAGAAGCTGGGAAGGGACACAGCTGGGACAGCTGATCCCGACAGACTAAAGGAATGTCCTATGCCGTGTCGTATGACGCCATGCTCAGCGTATAAATCTGGGGGAAGAAGAAGGAAGGGGGGACATTCAGAGAGATGCCATTTGTCTTCCCAAGTAACCTTTATGTGTGATGGAGCTCTGTTTTCCTGGAGATGGCTGAAAACCTGCCTGCTGATTAGAAATAGTGAATGAATTCCTTGTTTAGCTTTGCTTGCATGAGTAGCTTTTGCTTTAGCTGTTAAATTGTCTTTATCTCAACCCACGAGTTTTCTTGCTTTTACCCTTCTGATTCTCTCCCCCATCCCACTGGGGTGAAGTGAGTGAGAAGCTGCATGGTGCTGAGTTGCCGCCTGGGGTTAAACCCTGACAGTGGGCATCTGGCATCCAGACAAGGTCAACTCACAATGATACTGCATTTGGGAAATGCCCGGCAATATGTAGAATTTTAAACTTTTTTCTGCATCAGCTTCAGTAGCTCGTGCAGCAGGATGCCTGCTTGTCACGATTAAGAGTGTGCCAGCATTCCCTTTGTAAAACTTCTACATTCAGGGGATTAGAATAACATGGCATTAAAAATACTTTCTGAGCTGAAACTAAGCATACGGCACTTAGGCTGTAATGGAAATGCTGATGTTGTGTGAGGCTCTTGTAGTGTGACTACTAATATTAATTTCTTAAGCATTCAGTTCTAATGATCTTAGTGCTAGACCTGCAAAATTACATGGGTACTGTAACACTGAGCTTTGCAATGCCTCACTCCCAGAGGGGAATCCGCCCATTGGAGCAACGTGCCTGTGCTCCCTGTACAATACACTGGAAATTTAAAACACTGAAGAAGGATGCTGAGCAGAAAACTGCCAAGCTAATCAGTAGGAGACACTGCAGAAAGGGGAACTTCTTTCTTTCAAGGTATACAGAAAGTGGTATTTTTAAAATACTTGTGGTATAAGTGATTCTATGCAAGATGTCATTTATTTATCTGTATTTTTATGACAAATTGCTTTTATTATGACAATGGAATAAACAGTATTTTAAAACAAATCATCCTTTTCTTTTTTTTTTTTTAATTAAGCAGTGATTTGGCCTACATCAAATTTCTGTAGTAGACAGTCTCAGAAGAAATAGTTTGATAAAGTAACTTTATTGCAGAAAACCTTGTTTTCGAAAGTTTCTGTAGAAGTTTGTTCTGCACCCAATGTTTTAATTTGAGTACACGACATGAAGTGTTGATAAGGGGTTTTGTTACAGCTATTTTGTCTGTGGTTTTCTCAAAGACATTCTCTCCTGGTCCTTGAAGTTGTATGTAGAGTTCTCCAAAAAATTTAAATTTGCTTCAAGTGAAAACAAGAAAAAGCAAGTTTGATTAAGATGTTCCTAAGAGGTGTTGATACATGGTGAAGGTATACTAAAGATGGTAATTAAAGTGTTTTATTAAACTTGTTCTCTGTTTGATGTCTTTCATCTTGTCAGGAGAAATTACTGCTACAGGTGTTTTCATTTTAAGAATGAAACAAAATGATGAGGGATTAGAGAACAAAATCCTTGTGGGAATGTATCTTTTAGTTACTGTATTGATGTTACTGCTGTCTGCTGTGTGATGCAGCAGATGCAAATTTTCTGGCTGTACCTTTTTTAGCAATTTATGGAACTAATCACTACAACAGACAGTTTTAAATATATAATACCTTCATTTCTGTCTTTTTAGAGTAATGTGTAGAGAGTAAAATCCCTGCTGAACATTCCCAAACAGAATTATTTAATAAGTACTTCAATCATTGCGATATGTGAAACAGTCCTTCACACATGATAAGTGTTAGGGAACAAAGTATAGTATAAATAATTTTTATGCTACTTATGTCCTGATTTACAAGAATCATCAACAATGACTACTAAATGTAACGAAACACATAATGTTGGTAGTCATCCATTTTCACCCATTTGGGACCACGAGTCACTGTTTCAACAGTTATAAAGAAAGGGTTACAAAATCTACCTATTAAGAAACTATTTTGAATGAAATTCAGTAATCTTTCAAGATTTCAGAAATAAAATAATAATAAAAAAATGCGCTACCAGCAAAATACACATGCTGAAGTATATGAAGTACAGAGCATGCAAAGCTCAGATTCAACGAGGTTCAGATCTCACAGTAGGTCATGACTGAATCTCACTGTCCAGTAGCTGAGCAAAGTCATGGGTAGCCATGATCAGGGATTCTACTGCAGCTCTCAAAGAGAAATTAAGTTCCTTTTATATTCAGAACAGTATTAAAAATTATCAAAAACCCCAGCTTCTTCTGTGAAAGAAATAGGTCATCGCAAACAAATTCTGTTTCTCAGTTGGTGGTCAAGCAAGTACCACACAATTATTTGGATCCTATGTTGTTTATTGAAACTGTCACTTTCTTTTAACAGTCATCACATCTAGTTGTATGAAGACTCAGTTCCAGCCTTTACAAAAGTGTTACTAAGCAAAATTTGGCTCTTGGCATGTTTTATACTCTGAATGGTGGTCAAGCTGTGGATTTGAAATAATGTAGCTTTGAAATTAATTAATGTGGACTTAATAATTAAAACAGCAGTATCAGCACCCAGTAATTTCTGCTACATTAGTCAGTTCACAGAGTTTATTTAGTTTATCTGAATTAATTAATTCTCCTTTCAGCACAGTCATTTATTTTCAAGGTAACTGCTGTTTTGAACTGTTCAGCCATCCTAGTGAAAAGAATTCAGTATGGTATTAGGGAATTATATTGCGCCTCTCTTTTTATCTTAAAAGCCTCTAAGTGTGTATGGTGGTTGTAATGGGAAAAATGTGACTGTTTTCCTAATAGAATGACATTTCCTAGGGTACATTTATGTGGTTATAAGCAGTACATTACATCTTGTATGGCAGAAGCTGTTAAAACTGGCACATTAAAAGGTTTGCCTGTTTTGCTCAGCAAAAAATAACAGTGATAATGTCTGCATAACTCCAGATTTCTAAAGCCAGATCCTGAATTGCACCAGACCTTCACTTATTGTGTCTGAAAAGAATGCAAGCAGAGTGAGATCTTGGCCATTCTTCAGATCCCACTGCTGTAGGATTGCCAGTGCTTTGTAGCACTGAGCACAACCTAAGACAACATTTGGATTATTTCCACCAGCCAAACACCCACCTACAGGTCTCCCACCATTATGAATGTTACGAAAATAACCAATAAACTCAGATAAATAGGAAATATGAATCTGCTTTTATTATTCTAAGCAATAAATGGATGTATCGGGGTTAGTATTATCATAAGATATGGACTCTTTAAGAGGCCTTAATGGGCTAAAGATGGAAAGTATTTTAAATTGAAGTCTCTGTGTAACGAGTCTTCACTGAAACCTCCATGAACAGATTTTGAAAGGTTCAATTACAGAAAAGTATGAAGCAAAAAACTTGTCATACAAATTCACCAAAAAACATCCCATTAACCAACCATTTCTGGTTGATCCCAGAAGAGAAGACAGAATTGAAATTAAGATTTTATTTTCACTATGGTTTGTTGAAACAGGTTGTTCTGGTCACCAAAAGAAATTTGAAAATGGGCATCCAAATATAAACTTTCTGAAAAAAAGAGGCAGAGAATAGAAAGGAAGATGACATCGAAAGACAATTAATATTAAGTCACACTGATCATTCTGGACCTGGAAAGAAAAAATTGGTCTTCTAAATTCTTATTTAGATATCTGTTTGCAAATTCAAGTTACTTTCAGAATTACTAACATAATGATATACATTTCAAAGCAACTGTGAAAATCTGACAAATATCTTGACAGCCAGCACTACAGTATCTTCACATGTTTATTATACTAATATTTCTGGTAAGTAAATGATGTATTTTTCTTACTGTAATATTTAAAAAAAACCAAAAAAAACCCCAAAAAACAAAACAAAAAAAAACACAAAAAAAACCCACCAAAACTTAAATATTTCACGTATAATGTCCCAAATACACTCTAGATTGCACACATACTATTGCACATAACTATTGACATTTTGATGTGAAAATAGTCTTCCTTACAAAAAAAATTTCTAAGCATTTTATTATAAAAAATGCTAATTACATTCCTTTTTTTTTTTTTTTTTTTTGTAAACATTTTAAATAACAGGTAAAATTAATTTGTGAGCTTGTCCTTGAAGCACAGAAGTTTTTCCAGCTGGAACTGATTATGTTTAATCTTCTGTGTTGCAGAGGGAAAGTGATCCAAAAGACAACAGCAAATAATTGTATTTCTACCTTGATGTAAGTCTGTATTATCAATGTTATTGACTAATATAGATAAATAGTAGAATATAGCTCACATTGTCCAAATAAGTATTTCTTGATAGGAATAATACTTTGTGAGCCAGGATTTTTTTAGTAGATGGAAGGTTAATAGTTTAAAAACACTCTTTAAGAGTGAATGTCATTGTTCCTTTGTGTCTCTTGCAAAATGTTTTCCTTAAGTGGTATTTAAAATAAATTGCACATTCTAACCTTAAAGAAAGGTCAGGGCACTCTAATTAATGCTAGAGAGTGCATGTTTTCTTGTTCTGTTTTGGTTTTCTATTAAGAATCTTTATCTTATTCTTATCAACTGATTGATAATTGGCCTTGTACTGTAGTGAGGAAAAATATTCTAGTTTCACACTGCTGATGAAAAAGAACAGTTAGGTCTCCAAGATTACAACCCCTTGAACCATCCTCACTTTGTGTATTACGTTTTTCTCCTGACAAGCTTATCCACTAAGCTCCATTTACAATGAAACACCCTATCAGTATGAGTGGGAGATCTGAATGTAATTCCCAGGATAGCCAAAAGGGGTTGAGCTTCTAAGCAACATTTCAATATTCAGGATTAAAAACAAACAAACAAACAAAAACAACAGAAGAAGCACAGAAATAGGGAAATGAAGAACTGATTTCCACAGAAGAAATACAGGGTAATTATATAGAATAACCATGAGTATGTCCTCATACTCATCTTTGATCAACTTTGTCCCTCAGCAACTGCTTTTGCTAGACTGGTATCTATCAAAAATATTGCATTCTTAGATTCTTTTTGTTCTGTTAACGTTCAGAAGGATCCATGTTGGGAGATACTGGTACTTTGGTACAGAAGTGATCATTTCAACTTTAGATCAGCTAATTATTCCCACATGACATTGCCCTTAGTGGAGTTCATGATTTAACACAGGGCACATTGAATTCTCTGTGTACAAGCTGAAATTCAGTGAAGTAGTGTAGTTAACATTTCCACACTTCAGATCTCGAATGATGCCAAGTGATCATAGTCATAACATTTAACTGTTCCTACAGAGATACAAAGGTCTGGTAATTCAGCAACTGTAAAATACTGTGGTGTGGTATGGCTCATTATTGCCCCAGACAATAAAGGCTTTCCATCAGAGATTGCATTCGCGTAGTATTAGAGCAGTTTCAAGTCAGGACTCTAAGCAACCTACTAATCCCACCTAGTTAATATTAGATAGCAAAGCTCCTTGGAGACACTCACGTCACTGCAGAATTCCCTAGAAGACATATATCTGTTTGGTATAGGACACAATGTGGCTAACCCATTTCAAACTGCAGATAACTAGCACTGTGAGGATCTGTACTAACGCCACAAGTTTGAGTTTCTGATATTGGTATTCCCCGAGGGTCACTTGGCTGTGGGTTTAGTACATAAAAATTAGCCAAGGAATGTATTTGAATTTGAGCCCACACCTACACTCAAGATTTGTGTTTCATAGCCTAGCTGCTATCCCAACACACCTTATGACACATTCTTAACTTATTCTGACAACTGATGTTTAAGAACTTCACTACCATGTTATGAGAGGACATTGTGGTTGACAGGCAGTTGAACACAACCAGCCAACTAATTAGTAAATACCTGGTTTGGTGTGTATCCTAATTCAGAAAAGGCAACATTACACTTCAATGTTCAACACCTCTTTAGAGATTCAGTTGTCTTAAAATGGCTCAAGAGCCATTAAAATATCATACAATTTTGCAGCAAGTTCTTTAAATTCTTATATCAGCAGTATAGCACAGTGCAAAGTGTTGCTATTGCTATGTATCTTCATATGTCTTAATAATTTCATGCATGTAGGTAACACTAGATTTCCAGATAACAACTGTTTAAATACCCGCACATTAAACATGTGAAGTCACACATGCAAAGTAGACATAAGAATTAATTTTGCAGGGTCAATAAATTCTTCACCATTCCTGTAGATTGTGTGGATATTTTACATAAAATGCTTTATGTTTAACCACTAAATAATATATATTCTCTGTGACTCTGTGCAGAATTCTAAACCATCATGGTTTGTTTTTTTTTTTTCTTTTTTTTTCTTAACTTAGTGTTATAAACCCCTGAAAAAAAGAGAAAAGAAATTTTTCATGGAAATGCTTTCAGAGTGTCAACTACAGCAACTCTGTGACATTGTTATGTAAGAATTAAATAAACGTGCCATCTCTCTGCACTATAGATTGTGAACTGTAGAATTCCCACAGGGGAGTTTCAAATAGATCACTATCAGGTGTTGGAGAATGTTCATTGGTGATGTGAGAATTGTTACTCACATACTCTTTCAACAGATCTTCTCATCACTCCAGAATTTTAAAATCCTCATTTATGTCAGCAGGTCATTGAAGTAGAACTACATTTCTTAGGGAAGAGGTGATATATACAGTAAAGTGGATGAATACATTCCACTGAAGACTAATGCAACTTTTACAGTGTTATCTTATTTCACATTAAGGCATTTCTGTAGATTATGAAGGCTAAAGTCATTCCTCTTAAGTTGTGATAAATGGAGACAGTTTACAATATTTGCACCAAGATCTCTTACTAAATTTTTCAGGAAAGAACATCAAGCAAACCAGTAAAAGCAATTTTTACAGTTTCACTTCTAAATGTTATAATTGGTTGTGTACTGCAATAGAACCTAGAATTCCTATCTGACTACTCGAATTTCTTATGCTAGGCAATATATAAATAATATAAGATGAGACAGTATATAAACTAAGATCGTTTCCTCACCGTCATCACATTCACAAGCAGAAGAAATGATCAGAGGACCATATATAATCCTGATAGAATTCTTTAAAAGATTACTTTTCATAATGTGAGATTAAATAATTCTTTGTACGTGGGCTCTAACATGATTGCTGTCCAAATCAGTACAGATAAAACCATGGAAAGGGTTCAAGTGAATCTGTGTCATTTTAATTTAAACAGAAGTATTCACAGGGTCATTCACACTGTTTCAGCCAAGGGAGCAGCTAACAGCCTTCACAATGCACTTCTGGTCATGACTAAAATACAGCAGGGAAAAAAAAAAAAAAAAAAAGAAGAAGAAAAAAAAGAAAAAGTGGGCACAGATAAGGATCCTTCTTGATCTTTCAGCATGCTGTGCAAAATTGAATTATGGTTCCTTATGGACAAAAACTTACTTCATCTTCATCCTGCAGGTGAAAAATTCAATATCGTATCATTGGCAGTGTCAATTACAGAGGGGGGAGTAATCTTTGGAAACCTAAGTGGAGGGTTTTGAAACTGTTAATAAGGAATGAGGTGGGTGGAAAGGGTCAGTGGAGGTTTCAAGGCTTAGAATCATAGAATTGCTGAGGTTGGAAGGGACCTTTAAGATCATCAAGTCCAACCATTAACCTACCATGAAATAAACACTTCTAAACCATGTCCCTAAGTACCACATCTACCCTTTTTTTAAACACCTCCAAGGATGGCGAGTCCACCACCTCCCTGCGCAGCCTATTCCAATAACCCTTTCAGTGAAAAAATGTTTCCTAATATCCAATCTAAACCTCCCCTGACATAAATTGAACCCATTTCCTCTCGTCATATCCCTTTTCACCAGGGAGAAGAGGTCAGCCCCCACCTCTCTACAACCTCCTTTCAGGTAGTTGTAGAGAGTGATAAGGTCTCCCTTCAGCCTCCTATTCTCCAGGATAAATGACCCCAGTTCCCTCAGTCGTTCCTCATAAGACTTGTCCTCCAGACCCCTCACCAGCTTTGTAGCTCTTCTCTGGACACACTCCAACACCTCAATGTCCTTCTTGTAGTGAGGGCCCCAAAACTGAATACAATACTCGAGGTGGGGCCTCACCAGTGCCGAGTTCAGGGGGATGATCACTTCCCTAGTCCTGCTCACCACACTATTCCTGATACAGGCTTGTATGCTGTTGGCCTTTTTGGCCACCTGGGCACACTGCTGGCTCATATTCAGCCAGCTGTCCACCAACACCCCCAGGTCCTTTTCTGCCAGGCAGCTTTCCAGCCACTCTTCTCCAAGCCTGTAACACTGCATGGGGTTGTTGTGACCCAAGTGAACGACCCAGCACTTGGCCTTGTTGAACTTCATACCATTTGCCTTGGCTCATCGGTCTAACCTGTCCAGATCCCTCTACAAAGCCATCCTACCCTCAAGCAAATCAACACACACACCTATCTTAGTGTCATCTGTGAACTTACTGAGGGTGCATTCGATCCCCACATCCAGATCATTTATAAAGATATTAAAGAGAACTGGCCCCAGCACCGAGCCCTGGGGGACACCACTTGTGACCAGACACCAACTGGATTTAACTCCATTCACCACCACTCTCTGGACACAACCATCCAGCCAGTTTTTTACCCAGCGAGGAGTACACCTGTCCAGGCCATGAGCAAGCAGTTTCTCCAGGAGAATGCTCTGGGAAACGATGTCAAGAGCTTTGCTAAAATCCGGGCGGATAACATCCACAGCTTCTCCCTCATCCACTAAGTGGGTCACCTTATCATAGAAGGAGATCAGGTTTGTCAGGCATAACCTGCCTTTCATAAACCCATGCTGACTGGGCCTGATCACCCTGTTCTCCTCCATGTGCCGTGTAATGGCATGGAGGATGATCTGTTCCATAACCTTCTCAGGTACTGAGGTCAGATTGACCAGCCTGTAGTTCCCTGGATCCTCCTTCTGGCCCTTCTTGTGGATGGGTGTCGCATTTGCCAACCTCCAGTCAGCTGGGACCTCCCTGGTTAACCACAACTCTTCATAAATGATGCAAAGTGGCCTGGTGATCAATTCCACCAGTCTTTTTTTCTTTGATTCTCCTTAGGCCTCTTTTTATTATTAATATATTTATAGAAACTTTTTTTGTTGTCCTTGACAACAGAAGCCAGGTTCAGTTCTTATCTGAATTATCTGTATTATCAAGAATAATACTTTTTTCTGTACAAATTCCTGCTTCTGGAATTTGCTGCCTCTTTTTTTTTAAGTTTAGATCACATCCCAATATCATGTTTAATTGCCCTTTTTTATGACTTGGTTCACTTTTTTCTGAACACATTTTTGGTTTTTTCACCTGACAACATATTTTACAAATTAGTTCTCCACTTTAATATGGTCCTGAGTGGCCTGCCCTTCCTTCCAAAGGCCATCAATCCTCTTTTTCTCCCTAAGCTGCAACCCTAGTTCCCAGTTCATCCAGGCTGGTCTTTTTTCCTGACGACTTGTCTTTTGGCACACGAGGACAGCCTGCCTCTGTGCCTTTAAGCTTAGAATGAGATAAGAGAAGCAGAGTTCAGTGCGGTAAAGATAAGAGAACTGGAGAAGTCAGTCTAATCCTTTTTAAGGATGATGGTGGCAAAAGGAGTGTTGGGTGTCAACAAGTATTTGAGAACCTGGGGATCTGAGATGGAATGACGCTACAGCCTTGATAGAGGAACAAGCTTCCTGCTTGCTGGCAACTGCTTTCTCCAAAAGTATTGCCTCTGATGCCTCCTCTTGCACAATTGTGTCTATACTTCCTAACCATTGCAGCAGCTGCTTCTCAAGCTACATTTCACCAGGGAGGAACTTGCCTGATATGTATGGTACTGTTGGGATGAACTGGGAGAAAAACATGCCCTGGTGTCAGGACAAAGATCCAGAAGCAAGTGGCTGATCCTACTACTGCTGTCAGAGCATAAGACGATGAAGATGGCTGGAGAGCATATATTGCTCCTCCTGAAACAGAAGTCTCTGGTCCCAAGACCCCAGCCTCTCTCTCAGGAAGGGTGTGCTGATCACAATGATCTTTAAGTTTCGTTGAAATGGACGAAGCCATCAGTCTGCATTGGTTAGGCCTATCCATGAAATATGCAGAGGATGTCTTCTTCATCAATATTAAGCAAGAAGGTAAGCAGCATTTTTGGAACCCCCATATCATAGTGATGGACAAGATGTCAGAAGGTATTAAGAAAATTATAGCTGGAAAATCACATGTTAAAAAAAAAAAAAAAAAGTTAATATAGACCTAACTAAATCAAACCCCCATGTAAGTTCGTGGTGTCAACTAGAGAAATATTTAAGTAACAGGCCAAGTAAAGAATAATACTTTTTTCTGTACAAATTCCTGCTTCTGGAATTTGCTGCCTCTTTTTTTTTAAGTTTAGATCACATCCCAATATCATGTTTAATTGCCCTTTTTTATGACTTGGTTCACTTTTTTCTGAACACATTTTTGGTTTTTTCACCTGACAACATATTTTACAAATTAGTTCTCCACTTTAATATGGTTTGTGTGACAGTCTTTTCTTTAGTTGAATTGAAAATATTAGCCGCTTGTTCTCATTTGGTGTCATCCAAATCTTACATAACAAATTTCCATCCCTTGTCTAGTATCTGTGTGTCATACATTATATCACGAATCCCTGTTATGTTTTCCCTTTCTCTTCCACCTTTTTCCCAGCAACGTCTTTTGCGGCCTCTGAAGTCCAGTGTATTTCATGTTTCTTTGTACAGAAATTGTTTCACACCTTTCCTTATCTCTCTGTTGTGTAGTTCTATTGCATATACTTCTATTATGTAATATTCTATGCATATTTTACATTTATATCTACTTATAGTTACACAGTTAGAGAGGAATAGAAAGACAGGATGTCACCAGATCTGTGCACACTATTTAATCTGTAAGCATGTACCTTATTTAAATATTTTTCATAATCTCTTTTACATTGGGGGGGGGCGGGGAGGGGGAGGCAGTAAATTTTACCACAACTACCAGGTTTACTGCACTTACTCCAAATAAATACCAGGATTCTGTAAAACTTCCAGAAACTTCTCCTTCTGGAGTGGAAATTCATGCTTCAGTCTCCAAAGTTTATAGTGATTTTAGATATCATGTGTCTGTACTCTCCTCTTCTCCCAGGGGCTAGTAGGGGATTATTTAGTGAATTAGCTAGCTTTCATAAAACAAAGTGATTTTGAACAAAAACAAACCTAAAAAGCCTACCAGAAAATAAAAAGAGATAAAACTTAACTTTCTCAAACAGACATACTCTCAAAAATTTAGTCAATCTTAACCCATCAGTATAGGTAGGACTAAAACATTTTGTTATCTTAGTCAGAGCCCTACATAATTTCTTGAACTGAGTGTGATCTGTCCTGTCCATAAGTCAGCACTGCCTCTTAATGCAGTTTCAGGTGCTTTGTATTAGCAATCTTTCTGAACATTATAAAGGATAAAATGTTATTTCCATTGGCTGTAAAAGTTTGAAGAAATCAGCTTCATTAATCCAGACTTGGGAACTTGTATTAATTACCCCTTCAGTGACTCTCTTCCTGAAAATATCCATTGTCTGAATCATTTGGGCAGGAATACAATGGGAAGCAAATAAATAAAAATATGTCTGTAATAAAGAACAATTATGCAATATTCTCGAACATTCTATCCTTCCAAGTTATTGGCAACTAAAAATTATAAAAAGAGCAACTTGAAGAGCCATGAAAACAGACAAATATCTTAATCTAAGCTTTGGTTCGCAGATGTGAGACTCCTGGGCACAAATGTGGCACTTAGAAATAATGTAAGTACCAAAATTCAAGTCTATAATCCCCAAAACATCCTGAGAAGAGATTGCTGACACATAAGATTGCCCTAGGAAAATTCTCAAGATGCATAGCATGCTGCTGCTATAAATGGTCAGGACTGTTGCCATCTTGGCATGGCTGAGCTGCTACACACTGGTTTGATACTTAGCCCCATTAGTAATCCACATAGTCATGCTTTGCTCAAGGCCTCAATTGGAATGGGAGATATTCTTTAGTACAGCTAAAACATACTAAAAATAAATCAGGTCAACACAACATTCAGCAGCCATTGCTACTTTAATTGAAAAATGTGGAAGTGAGGAGTGAAAAAAGGAAGATATGGTTATCTTTATTAAATATGTTACTATATTTGCACTCATTCAGAAACTGGGAGATACAGCCTCATTATCCTTAACATGAAGACATTTAAAGTCAAGTTTCCCATCCCAAGCTTGAAGCCAGTGGCAAGGATCAACAGGTTAATTTATTACAAGCTTCTGAGGAGCCTGTGTTGATGAAAAGTAAAGATTGCTATGCTTTTCATTCAATTTATAAAGCTTTCAACTTAAAAAAAATAAAATATCTGTTTTCTTTCCTGATCATACAGACTGACTGGAAGACCAAAGAGAAATACAGTCAGTTCCCACAGAAATAAAAACGTAGTTGTCAGTATCTATGATAAATTAGACATATCAGCATTTCCCCCTTTTTTTCTTCCTTAAACCTTTATAGTTTTACAGTCTTTTTCTAATTGCTCCAGCTAACAAAAAAAAACATTTTATTTTCTAATTCTGAACAAGAACCTTGAACAATCAGTATTTAGGCTATTTGTTGCCGTACCCGTATCATGTAGAAAAATAAACTATTCCAAGAATTTATATAGATTGTTACATTCTTATGCTGTTCCCTAGGCATCTACTATTAAATGCATTTAGTATCATGATACTGGGATAGAGATCTGGTACAACTGTTCTTACAATTCCACAGGAAATACTTTTCCTCTATCTGGAAGTATTTATTCATGCACTACAGCTAGTACCCAAAGGATAGCATTCATAGAAGCAAGAATGTGTTTTTTACTCTTTTTTTTTTCCCCCACATGTCTAACTTGACAGCTTTGCTAAATTGTTTATGATTCACTTACATGGAAATTACAGGTATATTTTGTTCAGTGGGTATTAATTTATTTTATAAATCTACATCTACTGTAACTGTTCTATTTAATGTATCTTTCTTCATCAGAGAGAACAGGAAATGAAATTCTATCTCAATGGATTCTGTCAAGATTTCCTCCACCTTTTAGTTTAATCTTTACCCAGCCCTATCACTGTAATCCCATTCCCCCAGAAACATCAATAAAGATTTTGGTTTTAATGAGGCCACATCATAGTTTAACAAATATTTTTCTCTTTTTTTCTTTTAACCATTGATGTGATGTGCTTTCAATTGGCAATCAGTGTTTTTATATTTATAAATTTGCAGTTAGAAATTAGTTGTTGGTTATGAAGAGCATCTGTTCTGCCTGTATTTGGCACAGCTGTAATTGGGATAATGTTTGCTAACCAAGGAAGACAGGGTAGATTACAGCAAAGCAATTCTGAGACCATACTAGCTGTCAAACTGAGTTATAAACCAGTTTTCAGTGTCATTGATCTTTATATGAAACTTCCATCACTCAGTAGAATCAACTGAACTAAGAAAAAAATATACTCTTGTCCCCCTAGTTTCTTTTTTTTTTTTTTTTTCATTTCTTCATCTGACATGGTAGAAAAGTCACAAATCACTATTTGTAGAAGCATGCACAAAATGAGGCAAGTTGACCTCATATTAAGGTTCAGAATTTAGCATGTTGGTAGATAAGTTTGTGTTAGGTACAAACATATTTTAGTTCATATACACCTTGCTGATCCTTCTCTTGCTCCTCCTTTCTATGAAAAAACTTCTTTGCAGTTAGCATAGGTTCCTTTAAAGTTGAATTAGAAGATAAGGCAATTTATTGGAAATATATTTAATATATTTATCTAGTTGTCCATTAACTAATATGTTGGTACATTTCCAAATTTTCACAAGTGTCTGATTATTTACATAGTTTCATAAAATACTTCTGCTATTTATTTAGCTTAAGAAAGTATGCAGACATCAATGACAGTATCCATAAACAAGCAGTAGTAATTAGGAAAACAAAAGAAGTCTTGGGGCAATCATTCACTTAAAACAAAACCAAAACAAGTTAAATCAAAAGATGGTTGGAAATAGTCCTGAGTAACATTTACTTCATCTAAATCTAGGAACTCTTATTTATTTTTCTATACGTTTACAGTACCCAGAATTGTCTGAGACATCTTCGTGGAGCTGATAGACACTAAACACCACCAGCTGAAAACCCGTTTTCTATGTTTCAAGAACAGACAAGCTACACTAATGACATGTTGAATGGCAACAGAGGTCTACTTTGATCAGCTGAACTCAGCGCTAGCTGATTGAAATGTCTAAATATGAGCAAGGTGTCTAATTTCTCATTATAAAAGGTCCCTTATCTATTATACTTCCACAAACTCTTTCACAAGACATGCCACAATGACTTTTCAATTAAGTATAATCAATTTTGTCTGATCAGGTGATTGATGCCACCAAGTACGAAGTAAAGGGTGGAAAGTAAGTAATAGGACCATATTTGGTGCAGGTAGACTGGTAGACTAGGAAGAAATGAAGCACCAGTTACATCAGCACTGCCAAAAGAAATGATGAACATAAGAAAGGGTCCAAGCCAGAAATTCATATCCGCATTGCCTTTAAAATATATCTGTAGCTAAGCAGGGGGTATTTACAATTTTATATTGATAGTCCAGCCTAAGACTGCGTAAAATGCTGTCTGTCATGTAGACACACGATAATTATGTCTTATAAGGATGATTCCACAGAGAGCTAGCTAGTCAACTTGAGACTGGTCTCTTCAGATCCGTCAAAATATGTGGTGAGTGATTAGCTAACCTTAGTGCTCACAGTGTAGACAGGACTCTAACAGGGGCTATGATAAAGAGAATCATGCACATAAAGTGTTTGTGCTTGTGCTTGTGTCCCACAAGGGCTAAATCTATATAATGTAGTAAATAAAAATACCGTAGACAGGATGACAGGTTTCAGTTCAAAAGGAACTTCAGACATAGCCACTTGACTCTCCCATTGTAGACACCTTCCTAAAAGTTAGCACAACTCTAAGTACAGATATTAGCTGCTTTTTTATCACATTCATCTGCATGCAGGGTGGAAAAGAGAAAAAGTGAATCGACAGAGATAAAGCTTCACGTTCTATACCTAAACCAATGAGGAAAAACTTGTGAACAGTACTAGATCTTACAGTAGAGCGTACCATTTCTAGTTTTGTCAGTTACTTATAATAGCTATATATTCACACATTTATGTCTAAATAAAACAAAACAGAGATAGTTTTTCACCAAATGACTAGGTCCAGATTACATAATCAAATTTGGCTCTCCTTCCACCTGCCCCTTACAGTGAGTAGCCACATCTACACACTCCTGCTATTAACAGTACCTGAAAGGCACTCTGCTAGGAACTGTGCCAAGGTATTTTCTGGAAAAGTGCTAAGTGGAATAGCCCATTTCTTCCCAGAAGTTTGATAATGATTGAGCTAATGCTTTGAGCCTGCTTTATGTAGTCACCTTGGTTACTTCTCCCAGTCATATCTTAATAAGCCCAGCTGTAGCTGGTAACTCAGCTGTAGAAATGTAAAGAAAGCTTTCTCTGAGAAAAATAAAATATTGCTGAAACTACCGGTCATAATCAGTATCCTTCATATAATACTGTAAAAACAATAATGTTTTCTGAAACTCAAGTATCTGCAGTAAGCAAAAGTCTGTGGTCAAGCAAAGGTACATGAAATCTGCGCAAGAATACGACCTAAAAGGAATGAAACCATCACTGAGAATTTCTAAGTTTATCTGTAAGTGTATGAGTAGAAGTACCAGCAGAGAGACAAAGCAGAGAAATAATAATGAATAAGTGCAGAAGCCAGGAAGTAGCAGAAAAATTCAGTGTGCGGGGAGTGGGGATGGGGGTGGGGGGGAGGGAGTGGTGCAGGATGGGGGAAGGAAGGGGGAAGCTTTTGAGGAACTATATGTTGATTGATAGAAAAGATATGGGAAATAAAAGCGAAGTCCCTTGTCGTTTGAGTCATCTTGTGTTCAGGAATAAAAAAAACTTAATATCTATTTTGTAAACAACCAAAATTGCATCAGAAACTCCTGGTTCAATTTAATAAATTTCTTCTTCTACTGGAAACAATGCACTGAACCCTGAACTTTGACTAATTGCTCAGGTCAAATTGTGTTATATTATAGACTGCTTTTAAAGCATTTTTTAAAAAAAATCCTGATATTTATAAACAAGACAACAGATGAATATTAAAAGTTTAAAGCATTCTGAAGCATGAGAGCAGGCAGCTTATTAATTTGTACTTTATTTAAAATAAAATTATTACTGTAGCACATTTGCTGTATTTGAAAAATTTAAATTGGGGAAAAAAAAAAAAAAAAGTTAACCAGAAGTCCTACATTACTAACAAAAGATCTCAAAAAGATCATATTGTCTCTCTCACAGAGCACATCAGTAGCAAAATTATTCTGCCCAAGGCACAGGAAACAAATATTGTTAAGTACAACACTATTTCTGTTATGATCTCTCTACTGTCCTCAAGGACTGTCATGTTTCTGATACCAATTTCTTTATATGTTGCTTTTTGTAACAAGTCTTTGTGCCCTTGTACACACTCATCCTGTTCCTCTGTGTTCACAGCTGTGGACTTTCAAGACTGAAGGGACAACCAAGGACAATAGTTCTTTCTGAAGCTCTAGTGCTGTCCTAAGAATAAAGATAAACTACCTAATTTCCTAAGAACCCCAAGCCTACTTGCACAATAGGATTAGACAATGAAAATAAATGTATTACTGTCTTTGGCTTATTCTCAACAAAACTCAAAATATCTGAATTACTATTGATAACCTCTCATACTTATGTATACTCTCATCTTGCTGTGCTTTATACAAAAGCCTATCACTCAGAGTCCCTAAAGAACAAAATTCACCCTTGGTAAATATTAACACTGATAGCAAATACAGCTATATCATTATTACAAACAATCATTTATATAAAACTGCAGGATGTGCTGTGCTTTACAAAGAAAGAAACGTTCTGAGCTGTGAAGTTACGTAAGCTAAACAACAGACAAAGCAAACTACTGCAAACCAACGCACAGGACAGCTCTCATAGAAGGTGAGAAGTGTTAATTTTCACCAAACAAGGAGAAATAACTTATAATACGTATTTTAAAGGAAGTCTTCAAAAAACCCCATATAGAGAAAGACAAGGTTCATTCTAGTTGTACAGATGCAGTGTGAACAGTTGGTAATTCATACCTACAGTTTTACTTGTTAACCTCAATTGATCTCATCTGACTTTATGTAACAAACGTATAACCGAAATCACCCTATTTAGTCTATCAAAACAGATATACACCTCCAAAAGGTGAATCAGGTGTCAAAAAAATCCAGAAGTGTGTTTTTGTTCAGATGGAAAGCCTTTGCTAATCATATTTTTTTTTTTTTTCTATTTTCTTCCAATGTTTATATCCTTACAAGTATATATTGGTAAACACATCATATAGTTTGGTCTGTATGGCAAAATAAACTATTAACTTGGTCTGTCTTGCTACTTAAAAGAGGTCTATGGAACAATCTAAATGTAAGTTCCCATATAAATTGTTTGTCTATTACTGCTTTGTCAAGACCTCTGAATTTAACTCTGACCTAATTTAGCCAGAGCCTTCTCAACATTGCACTTGTATTGCAGTACAATTGCTACATAACCGAAGATTCTTCCTGGTTTCCTCTTGTAACAATATTATTACTATTTGTAAATTAATTGATCCCATAAACTATTGATGAAAGATTCAATCTGTTCTTGGTAGTGGAGTGGAAATTTATTCTCATCTTCAAAATAATGTATTTGTGACCTGTTTTCTCCCACAGCTACGTGACGAGTACTGTGTTACAGCCTATGTATACCAGGACAAGTTGGTAGCTATGATAAAAGTAAGCTTACAGAATTTCTGGATATCTTTCACATTGACCATAAAGTGCATGACACTATGTTTACTAACTAATAAAAAATTTAACAAATTTGTAAAGGAGTTGGAAACTCCAGGCTTATAATTGTGTATGTATAAATAACACTTAAAGCCAACTGTATATTAGATTTATTATAGCTAATAGTGCTGAAAGTACTTAATCAATGTTGACTCTCTCATAGGGATCTTTATGGGCATAATTAATATCATGTAAGAAGACTAGTTCTAGACTTTATTATATATGATTTTAATATACTAAAAAGCTAGGACACAAGAAATGATTAGTGAGACAATTTCAAAAGATTTATGCATCTCTGGTGAGTACCAAGTTGTTATATCCAGCAGTCAGCTTGGTCACCGGAAAATGTGTTATTTTGCTACTTTTCACAAAAGTAAAGTGTTTAAAGGTTGTTTGTATTCCTTTCCTCGAGTCCTGTCTCACACACAAACACACACTGCACACACTCCTACACAAGTGGTTTTGCAAGGATAGTAAAACATAATCATATTGAAACTAATGAGTGAACATATAAATTTAAAAAAAAAAAAGTTTAAAAAGTATCCCTGATTTTGTTATAGGACATTTCTGAACAAGGCAAAAATCAGTGGGTTTTTTAGTATTTTAATGTTTTCTTTAAAAGATTTTTAGTGCCTAGTATCATGAACTCATTCTGAACCAGCAGAGACAAATTATTTTATGTGATGAAGCCATCAAAAAGATTAAGTAAAATCAATAACTCTTAGTACAGGAATTGTATATTTCATCCCAAAGGTTTCAAGGGCATCTACATCAATCAAAACACATGTTTAAAGGGCTTCAGTGTTATCCTTTTTTGGACTCATTCTCCATTTATGATAAAACTTAGGTTTTTCCTCAGGAGGCCTTATATTAGTTTATACTGTATTTTCAAAACTCATTTTTCCACAAATTGTCTTATAATAAGAACTCTTCTGTTCATGAAAATGAAGAGGGTGTAGGTACACACATGTATAGGTAGAAAGATGCAGACTTTACGTATGCTTCAAGCCAGCTGGCTATGAACCAGCTTCACTTTAGAAGGCCTAAAACCACATCAGCCCAGTATATAGACAAATCATACTACAGAGAAACTTGCATCTATCTGCACACATCCATACAACAGTGCTTTCAGATATTATCAGAATGTTATCCACACAACATGGAAGACTGTGAATCTTGATGTATCTGAAATTATACACATCTATATTTTACTTCTGGGTAGGTGAGATAGACGGATTTCACCAGCCTTAATCCCCTCCTGGAATCAGGCATGAAAGTCCTCTCTTTGAAAGACTGAAGGTTCAGTCCTGTTTCAAGAATTCCCATAATTCCAGTCAACTTCAGAATTCTTTTTCCAACAAGCCAGTGGTGGGATTATTCTACCCTAACTTCAATTTCAAAGTTAAGCTTTTAATTCAGCTGTTCATTGGCAGTACCATTAAAAATGTAGTTGGCTATCCTGTCTGTTACTACTCCAGGACAGAGGTCTCCCACAGTTCCCAATAAATATTTATCAGCCATATGTGGAAGTCTTGGATATCTTACAGTATTTGAAACAGTAACAAAAAACTTGTGTATTAAATATCTAAGTCTGAGAAAATCTTCTCCAGGTTCATTTAGTTTCATCCTAAGATTGGTGTCTCAGACTGTTCAGATGAATGCCTCTGGAGAAGATTATTTCTCTTCACTGAATGATTATATAAGGCATTTAAAGGCCCACAGATAAGCATCCTCAAAGAACCTAGGGAATCCAAAAAATTCAAAATGTGTTGGTAGATATGTCAGAAGACCTGTGGAAGACATATACCCTGCTTGAGTCTGCAGGGTATGCCTGGCAGACAGGTAGCTGAAGGGCATCACAAATGATACTTGGTGAACACAGAATCATTGAATCATAGAATGGTTTAGGTTGGAAAAGAACTTTAAGATCGCTCAGTCCAACCATCAACCTAGCACTACCAAGTGCTAAACCATGTCCCTAAGCACATCTACACATCTTTTAAACACCTCCAGGGATGGTGACACAAAGAGTTCCCCAGGCAGCCTGTTCCAATGCTTGATAACCCTTTTGGTGAAGAATTTTTTCCTAATATCCAATCTAAACCTACCCTGGTGCAACTTGAAGCCATTTCTTCTTGTTCTACTGCTTCCTGCTTGGGAAAGAGAACAACATCCACATCTCCATAACCTCCTTTCAGTTAGTTGTAGAGACCGATAAGGTCTCCCCTCAGCCTCTTTTTCTCCAGACTAAACAATCCCAGTTCCCTCAGCCATTCCTCATAAGATTTGTTCTCCAGACCCCTCACCAGCTTCATTGCCCTTCTCTGGACATGCTGCAGCACCTCTATGTTTTTCTTGTAGTGAAAGGCCCAAAACTGAACACAGCATTTGAGGTGTGGCCTCAACAGTGCTGAGTACACTCCCCTAGTCCTGCTCACCACACTGTTCCTGATACAGGCCAGGATGCTGTTTTTCTTCTTGGCCGTCTGGGCACATTGTTGGCTCATATTCAGCTGGCTGTCGACCAACACCTCTAGGTCCATTTTCTCTGGGCAGCTTTCCAGCCACTCTTCCCCAAGCCCATAGCACTGTGTGGGGTTGTTGTGACCCTAGTGCAGGACCCGGCACTTGTCCTTGTTGAACCTCATACCATTGACCTCAGTCCATTGATGCAGTCTGTCTGTAGAGCCTTCTCAAGCAGATCAACACTGCCACCCAACTCGGTGTCATCTGCAAATTTACTAAAGATGCACTTGATCCCCTCGTCCAGGTCATTGATAAAGATATTAAACAGAATTGGCCTCAATACTGAGCCGTGGGGAACACCACTTTATAATTGGACACCAGTTGGGTTTAACTCCATTCACCACCACTCTGTGGGCCCAGTCATCTAGCCAGTCTTTTACACAGTGAAGAATATGCCTATCTCATTAGCCAGGACTGCTAATAAATGGCTTGGTGAGCACTCCCACCAACTCCCTTGTGTTTCCTTTTTACTGGTTGGTGGAGACATAGCTGCTATTTTGTTGATCACATCCATTGGGATCTGACGCCGTCCATCTTGCCATTTTATTCCTAAAAATTGGATCTCCTGTGCAGGTCCCTTAAGCGGCTAAGGCGAAAGGTTATTTTGCTGCTTAACTCAAGAGCGAGGCGAGGATGCAGGGAAGCGACGCACGGGGCTAGGTGTTTAACATCTGCTGCCACCAACAGAGAGGAGCCTCGCAGAGCAGCCCCGCGCCAGAGCAAGTCTCTGCCCACGCCGCTGGGAGCAAGTAAAAGTAAAATTCCAGGAGCTAACAGTCGTGATGACGTACGGTTCTTCACTGTAAGCACTTTGGGATGTGAGAGAGGGCTGTAGTTGATTTACGAATGTTTTTTTTTGTTAATATTTTTGTTTGGGTAACGTGTTTGGTTTGCTGCCTTTGTTTATTGGTGATCTGAACTAGAGTGATATCTGACAATTTGGACTTTCCTATTCAGAATGCTCACCGAGGTCTGCAAAATGCTAGTGCTGTGGCCACAGGGATGGGAAACTCTCCCACCTATGGCTTATTCCTCAAAATAAACTAAAAAAAAAAAAGAAAAAGTTGAAGCGATTAATATCCCCCAGCTTTCTTTACTTCAAGTATTTCTTGCCTGCACCTGAAAGTTATCCTTCGTCGTATAGTTACACTGTCCTTAAGGAAAGCTTGAGAAACAGGTCAGACTGGCAGCATCTTCTGGAGGTCATGAGATGCAGGCTCCAGCGTCCTGGAGGTTAGGGCGGGAACCTTTCTCGTGATCCTTCCTCCGGTTCTGGGTTCAGAGGCTTACTTGTTGGAGATATTTCGCCTTGGGGGCACAGGAGACAAACTGGTGTAAGCAAAAATACACAGCATAGTAGGCATAAATGACTTGCTGTTGCAACAGACAACTTTTTTTGGGGTATGTATGCACATCATCTGTGTATCACACAGGTGCAGGAATATTCAGGGCTAGTTGTGGGCTGGATGAGGTATCAGAGTGATGGCTTATGTCCTGGCAGGGGTGCAGGGGCCATCAGAAGTGACAGGCAGGACAGAGCTGATCTACTGTGCTGGATTGCTGTGGAGCTCGTGTGACCCTGTGTTACTTTTGGGTTTGCCTCAGCGCTGGCGCTTGGGCTGGATGATCTCCCACAGCCCCTATTCAGACCTATCCTGTTGTTGTTTATCGGTATATGAATTTATATTAAGTATCTTTCTTTGGCCTTTAGTCAAGACCTCCTTCCTTTGGCTGCAAATAGGGGAAGGAGGATGTAGAAAACAGAGCTTAATGTAGCTTCTCAGAGGGTAAACCATTCACCTCCTCTGTCCACAGTCCCTTCCTATTGTTTTTCTTACATCCTAACATATGCTTCCACTTTTCTCTCCATTTCGGGACTGCCTAGTCCTCCTTTTATGAAATATTCTGGAATGATCTTTTCTCTGTCCCTCTCCTCTCCTTCCCCACCAAGGCTCACCCTGTCCCCCACCCCCCAGTCCTCTACTGGAGTCTCTGTGGCATTTCCATCCTGCAGTCATGGAAGACTGGACATGGTTCCTTTCAGCATCCATCAATATAGCCTTTTTTTTTTTTTTTTTCCAGTCAGCTGCAGAGTAATAGGAAGCTCTCCCTGTGCCCAGAGGGAAGAATGTCTGTTTTCATGATGTTTCCCACTACCTGTCAGCCGGGAGGAGGCTTGAAGGAGGCAGATTGAACTTGATGAGGATTCTGATTGCTGTCACTCAGTCGCTGCTTTGACCCCCTCAAACCATGCGAGTGTCCTGCCCTCCCTACTCCCCCCTTCCTGTCTCTGCTCTCCCCTTCTTCTTTTCCTCCCTCCCCTGCGGCCGTGCAGCTTCTCCTGCGCAGAAACGTGGCCCAAGGCCACTGCCAGGAGCAGAATGGAAATGTCAAAGATTGCTCAATCCTCGACTCTTTTTCCTTCCGTTACAACTGGGAACCCTCTCCCAGCAAGTGCGTAAGTGATTTTTCTTCAGGCTTTATAATAAAGAATGTGACAAATCTGGCAAGAAGTGAGACTCCCATTTGCATCCCGTTTTAAGTACCATTCACAGAGGCTGGAGGCATTTCCATGTGCTCGTTTTGCGAGGGAAAGCCTCTCGTTGACAGATGACTGCAGCTGTGGGACCGCTGGGTTATACTGGCTCTCCGTGGGCTTTCTGCCTTGCCTCAGCCCTCCCAGAAACCCATCGTTGATTGTCCAAACAGTAACGTGGCTTTGCAGGTGCTTGGATTGATCAAAAGATCCTGAGTCACCTCCAGAAGGGACATGTTGCACCAGGACACAGGTGGAATGAGAAAGGATATGTCTTTAGCACATGTGAACACGAGCTAAGACAGATCTTAGGAGGAACATCTGAGTCATGTTCCAGTCTGGTAGGAGTTTCTCGTAGTGAAACTTGTCCTTTTCTCTCTCTGGTCTGTTCTGAGAGACTCTAATGATACATCTATATTCTTTGGGTTTCCGTCTGAACTATAATTCGTTGTTAGTGCAAGCTATTCGAAAGATTTTGAAGGCATATCTGGAGCTGTCAAACTAAATACCAAATATTACGCATTTGTAGTTTGAAGGAAAGCTGCTTTCTAGCCTGAACTTTCAGTAAACACTCTGGTGTCATCTGAAGGTAAGGAATAACAAATTCTGGATGAAACAAGAACCGTACATCATCAAAGAGTTTCAACAACATATATGTTTATCTACAATACACGACAACCGATCTAATCTCATATCAATCTTGTAGAAGAGAGGCAGTAATTGCTCAAGGTTAAGCCACTTCTCAGCTTTTTCTCTCTGCCCCTGAAAATGAATGCCATTGCAGAGATCAAGCGTTGCACATTGTCCTGCTCTATGTATGTGACACATGATTTTACAGATGTTGTTTTCTTTTTCATCTAGTACAAACATCTTCCAGGATTTTGACTCATTTCCTTAAGTCTCTTTCAGCTGTTGAGAGAATGGCTGGAGGAAATGAGGTCTAATATCCTAATGCATTGCATTTACTGTAAGTACCCTCTCACTTTAAGTATAAAACTTCGCCTTTTTGTAATTTCTGAATATTCCCCTGCACAAGAAACAACTTGCAGTTGTTTCTGTCCTTCAGATGATGAGTCTCTTCAGTCTTCATAGAGCTTAAGGTGTTCGTTGTAACCTTAGGTGAAAGGGGAGAGCTGATGCTAAAGGTATCTAATGAAAGTGATGATCCAGGTTTCAGTGTGTTACATCTTCAGGACGTTTATCATAAAAAATCTAAAGAGAATGCACAGACAAATTACTAGGACTTGACATAAAAGAGATTTTAAAATCGTTATTACTGTTTTATATTGTTTTACTGCAGAAGGATTGTGCTTGGCTTTTTCAGTGACTTTTAGGAAACCAGAAGGGCTTTTTCCGAAAGGACCCTCTTTAGCCCTGCTAACAGTCATAAATGAACGTAATTTTACGCGTGTGAGTAGCCTCCTTGGCTGGTTGCCAAACCTAATGGCAACCGAATTGTATTGTTTGTCCAGCAGCCAAGATTGCTGCCGTTAGTGATAAAAGCGTAAGGGGAGTGTAAACATCTGTGTTTGAAGGGAGAATGCGACGCCTATTTTCTAGGGTATGCCAATTAGAAAGCACAGTAAATGTTAATTTCTCTGCGGATTTACACTTGGGGATTATACTGATTTATTCTGAAAACATAGGTTTTCAGGTATTACTTTAAATGGATTTTTAATGATCTTTTTTTGTGTCGCAACAGATTTTATTTCTTTTTTTTGTGCACCACGTAAGGCTCTTGGTTGTATGATCTTTACATTATCTCTTGCAAGCATGTAAATGACAGAAAAGTTTCTGATGTTGCTACCACGCTATGCAACTCCTGCACTGCTCCATACGGATCATTCCTCAAAATTGTGACTAAAAAGAGGCGCCGTTTAATAAAATTATCAGCTATAGGGGTTTTTGCCACTGGGGGGGCTGACAGCGTTAAATGTCTATGATTTTAAATGTCATCTGACAGCTGAGTCTGTAATCATATAACATAATCATTAAATATCTGATACGGAGAAGAATTTGCTGGTCTACTAGGCACTGACGATTGTAAATCTAAGTGATAAAAAGGATGCATGGGCTGATTTAAGTTATTAAGAGATGAAAACCGTGGCAGGGAAATTTGAAAGTCAGCGAGATGCATGTCTTCCATGTTCTTTGGAAGTCTGGCAAATGCCAGGTACTGTAATCGCGTTTTTGTCTTTTCCTTTTGCTGTTCTGTTAAATTGCACTCTTTTAACCCACGAGTTTGGCCCTGTCATTTTCTTTTTCCACGACTGTGGGAGTTGTGCGAGCAGCTGTGTGGTTCTTTGTTGCTGGCTGAGGCCAAACCACGACACTGGTGAGTCCATGATTCATTTGACCTTGATACTTTTTTAAAAACAGATACTTGAAACTTCTGGCCTGATTCTACTGTAAGTAACGATCCCTTTGAACTAGTCTGTAGCCATTGAATGATCTATAATCAATTCACAAACTGCCTGGCAGAAAATTCCTTGGCAACTGTCCACTGAGTCCATATTGTTATTCCACGCTCTTCTGGCAAAGGGCCCACCAGAAAGCTTTATAAAACAAGAAGCCCATTACCAACAGTAACAATCCATATTTGCAGAAATTTTGCCAGTTGCCCCAGCATAACATGACAGCACACTTAAAACACTGAATTTACACCAGTATAATTCTCCATGTCAACATTTTTATACCAAACTAAGTGGCTTTTTGCTTTACCTAAGGCTATTTCCCAGACAACATAGGAAATTCTGCTGGAGCGTGTCCAGAGGAGAGCCATGAGGATGATCTGAGGGCTGGAGCACCTCTGCTATGAGGAGAGGCTGAGAGAGTTGGGGCTGCTCAGCCTGGAGAAGAGAAAGCTCTAGGGAGATCTTATTGCAGCCTTCCGGTACCTAAAGGGGGCCTACAGGAGAGGGGAAGGACTTTTTACAAGGGCATGAAGTGACAGGATGAGGGGAAATGGCTTCAAACTGGAAGAGGGCAGGTTTAGATTAAACATTAGGAAGAAGTTTTTCACTTTGAGGGTGGTAAGGCACTGGAACAGGTTGCCCAGAGAGGTTGTTGAGGCCCCATCCCTGGAGGTGTGTAAGGCCAGGCTGGACGTGGCCTTGGGAAACCTGGTCTAGTGGGATGTGTCCCTGCCCATGGCAGGGAGGTTGTAACTCTATGATCTTTAAGGTCCTTTCCAACCTAAACCATTCTATGATTCTATGATTCCTGTTCTGTGGCTTAGAAGGTATTTCAGAAAGAAATTCTGTGGAGTCCTCTTTGTAAAGCAAGAGTAAGACAAAAAATAAACAATCATAAATATAGTTTTCTGAACTGAGACATATTGCCACAAAACTTGAGAAACTTGGTGAGAATGTTTAAAAACCCTGCTTTTTTATCTGATAGAAAGAAAGAACCAATAGAGAAAATGAACAGAGCAGAGGCTTTATGTTCCAGCAGCTATAAATAGCACTTTCCTGTTGGCATTGGGAACTCATTTTAAGAATTAAAGTCTTCCTGAATGCTCAGGCGCCATGGAAATTGTTACTGCTATTGAAATATGAAATCATGCCTGTTTACATAACTTTCAAATACTAACTAATATTTTTTGTTTAAATTACTGACTTTATTTACATGTATGTATCAAAAGTAGTTTCAAAGTGTATGTTATTGTGACTATAAGATTACATAATTACCATTAGAATTATTAATTTTAATTAAAAAACGAAATAATCAAAATGTATCGTAACCATCCTTTACTTTCTGTAACTTAACATCATAGTTACATTTTCAGAACGAAATTGCACTGATGAGGTGTACGTGAAAGATTTACATGATCTAGCTGCCTCTGGTACTAGAGAATTCTATTCTATGCTTATATTTGTATGTTAGCAGTGGTCAAAAAGAAATAAGTATACAGAACCCAAGCCAGTAGCCTAAAGAGAAGCTTGAAGTGTCATTTGAGTCCCTTGGAGATATGCAAGGTATAAGAAGCTGGCAGATATAATGTAGAATCCATGGGAGACCTGTGGAGAAGCAGCTAATGACTGTTGGGGATACTGTTGGTCATTATAAATAGTAATATGTCTGGGAAAAGGAAATGAGCCCTCTTTCTCTCCTGCTTGCCCCATTTGTATAATTTCCCTTCATTTGGGGAACTGTAGGGTGAAATATAACTCTCAACTGAACCGTAGGATTTATGCCTTAGATATGCTTAGACAGAATCTGATATATCGTGAGCTTACGTGAAGTACTCTTTTACTTCTATTTTTTCCATTGTACTGTGAGAATGTTGTGAATACCACTTTTTATCTGAGTTCAAAATTCAAAAAGGAGTCTTAGTGAATATTTACATCAGAAAAGAACTATGGACTGCACTAGTTTTCAAAACCAGAACAATGTTATTTGAATTATTGTAGGGTAAAGATGAACAAGTAACATTTTGAGCTGTCAGAACGTAGGAGATCACCATAGGTTGAGGCTGTGGGAAGTAAATAAGGAAAATTTGTCAGAAATATTGAAACTGTTTGATAGAAAAGGATTCTGTTTCACATATATAACATCAAGAGATTGAAATTTATTTTCATTTTCCACCAGCAGAAAACAGAAATTTATCTTAAAGGAAACAATCCTTTCAAAGACATGGAGGCATGTCTTGCTTGACTTTAGGAAGAACCAAACTTAATTCTTGCTTTAAATAACCGTGTAGATATTAAAATTTTGCTCACTCTTGAGATGATTAACTAAGCCACTAAGCCTGTGGCTATTCTGTGGAGTGGCCTTCTATAATTAATAATTTCACCCTGAAGCCCAGAAAGTTTTATCATAACTAGCATTTTCCATGAAAACTTTTGACTTCCATGAAGAAGCGTATCTTGGCAAAAAAGAAAAAGGTAAAAAAAATCTTAACAAGCTAAAGTGGAAAAAGGTTAGAAGAAAGGTGAAAAAAATCTCTGGCAACTGTTATTAGGAAGCAAGAAGAAATGAGTAGATGAGCAAAACATCAAAAACTTTTCCTGAGTGATACTTCTGTACATTTTGGTACAATTTGACTTTTGGTGCAACACAGCTGTATTACTCCCGCTGGTTAACAAATTGCAGAAGAAAAAGATCAACTGTGACCAGACTGAGAGATCTCCCTTATCACAGTTCTACATGGCTAGGCTAAAGACACCAGCCACCCCTGCTAAAGGAATAGATGATGCTCCCATGAAGTTGTTATCACATGGTGTCTGATGAGAGTAATTCCTCCATGTAGGGACTGTTTTTAGGATTCTACAGACAATGGATCCTTTATGAAGCTTGTATGTTGTTTTATGGAAGTGAAGAGCTGGCTGTTGTTGGGCATGGAAAACATAGTAACATGCTGAGAAAATGTAATAGGTACCACAAGATAAAATCTCATAACTGAGTTGGATGGCAGTGTTC
Source organism: Charadrius vociferus (assembly GCF_000708025.1). Classification (NCBI taxonomy): domain Eukaryota; kingdom Metazoa; phylum Chordata; class Aves; order Charadriiformes; family Charadriidae; genus Charadrius; species Charadrius vociferus. Next base: position 1,094,453 of record NW_009647019.1, on the reverse strand, counting down.
CTGGAAAATACAAGCAATATTTCTGCTGGATATCAAAGAATGTCGTCATAAGCTCTGAGCTTTCCTATTTTTGTATACACAAGGAACATACAACAGAAGAAGGAGAAGCAACCTAAACCGTTCTATGAGAAAGCCAAAACTGCCTACGAAAGTAAATTTACATTACTGCATTCTCATTCTCTGTATGGAACCTGACTATGCTACGGCAGTGCTAAAGATGAGTCTTACTTGGAAACACACACAAATACGCACACACGTATTAGCTTGGTTTATTAATTTTGGTTTTTCAAAATTCAATGCATTATTTCCTGCTCCTTTTCCTGTTCCGGGTTTGATTTGGTTTTGTTTGGGTTTTGTTGTTGTTGTTTTTTTTTTTCTTATTTTATATGGGCACTATATTTACAAGTGAAAACTTATTTATGAACGTGTGACATACATGCATATAAATATGCATATTTATACTTTGAGGACACAATGATTTTCCCCAGTTTCTTGATGAAGACTAGATTTGGTAGTATCTATTAAGGGTCATGGGAATGTCAGTATTTTAACAGGGCTTTTGTTCTGTTAAAGCAGACTCCTTTGTCTTTAGTTCAACCAATCTTTTTATCCAGCAAAGGTCTTTAACTCTTTATATCTGTCAACATTAACTAGAGCACCTAATACAGTACCAGTGTTAGCTGCACAGGATTTCCTGCCTATTACAAAGCATCCCTAAGTCAGACAAATACAGAAAACTAATTCAAAGCTAGAGATAAAAATGATCATGTGTAAGTATCAGTAAGGTATACCTTCAGTTTTATAAAGTTACAAAAAATATACAACTCAGATAATTTTTTAAACTTATTAGAACATTTCATAAGAATCTTTTTATGAATAAATGCACGAAATCAACTTCAAAGATTAATTTGCAGATAAACAGGAAGAAAAGGAAGAATAATCAATCTGAGACTGGTTTAGATGCAATAAAGAAATTATTAATGTAATAATATTCTATAATATTAAACCTTTTCACTAAGTGTTGTATAACTTTAATTAACACTTTTGATATGAAAATGAGTAGCGTCAACATCATGGGTAATAATAGTGTTGGAAAGACATGTTGAAAACTAATGATATATGGAAATGACATCCCACGAGATTTCCAAACATTTTTTTTCAAGTTTATTAAATTCTCACTGTGCCAAAGATCTAAAGATCATACCTGCGGTCAAAACTGGGAATGACATGAGGTATCCTTACTGATTCTGGAAGGTTACTCTACAGTATCTCTTGACACAGAGTTACTCTGTGGAGCTGAAGGGAGGGAACCTAATCAGAATGTCTATCAGGTTGAAGAAATGTATAATTTTAAGCAAGGGAATATGGCCATTGATTCCCCCAGATAAAAGAGCTAACATTTTTAACTATAGTACTCTGAAAACTCATGAAAACATGCTTGTGTTACCTACAATAACCTGAACCAGGAAACCAATTAGTCAGGTGAACTGTTCTAACAAAATACTAAAGGGTTTTAGCTTTACTATGCCTTCACTCTTTTTTGTCAAGTTCCTGCTATTAGCAATCTGTGGCAGATAACAGGCAAGAATAGCAAATGGATAATAAGAATGATAACTGTATTTTTTTCACTTCTATTCTACTCAGCTAACCTCGATGCTTTTGTCAGAGGAAACTTGAGTCAAGCTCACAAATTGACATTGCTCATTTTGTTGCGCTATAAAACCTAATCAGCTATCTTTGAGCTGCTGTCTAGAGTAGAGTTTTCTCATTTTCACCTATATTTGCAAAAGCAGGAAGAACTGGAAATTCTGGAACATTCTGGAACCACTCTTCTCGGTGGTTCCCAGTGACAGGACGAGGGGCAATGGGCACAAGTTGGAACATAGGAAGTTCCGTTCCAACACACGGAAAAGCTTCTTTACAGTTCGAGTGACAGAGCACTGGCACAGGCTGCCCAGGGAGGTTGTGGAGTCTCCTTCTCTGGAGATCTTCAAAACCCGCCTGGATGCAGTCCTGAGTAATGTGCTCTGGGCAATCCTGCTTTAGCAGGGGAGTTGGACTAGATGATCTCTAGAGGTCCCTTCCAACTCTGAAAATTCTGTGATTCTGTGTGATTCTGTGATTTGAAATCAACAAGATAAAGGTTCTACCCTCCAGGTCATGTATAATGAACATCTAAGGGAATTAAATTAAAATTTGGGGATATATAACTCTTCTGCTTTAAGGACAGAAAAAGATCTACTCAGTAGAGTTCTCTTTTCTTAATATATAAAAAAGTAGAATTGGGGAAAGTATTTGAAAGAAGGAAAGAGAATGGGAAGTAGCACAAACTAACAATTTTAAAGTAAATAAAATTAACCCTACACATCTTCTTTAAAATAGTATTGTTCTTGCTTTTAAAAATGAAATTAAGTGCCATTTTGAAAAAAAGTATGCAGTCTTTCAAGTCACTGAAAATAAATTCTCATTTATGTGTATTATCAGAAAAGAAAAAAAAAAAAAAAGAAAAAAAGAATCCTAGAATGAGTATTCAGCTAATAGGTAATGCCTGTGTACCAATGTTCAGTGAGATTTTGTCAAGCAGCAGGTCTGAAGAACTATTTTATTATTTAAAAGATTTGTGACAGATTTGGATAGAAAGTGTTAATTAAAAAACAAACAAACACACAACCCTCCAAACAAATACTAAATACAATATTAAGATTAAATATAATATCAACAATTAAATACCAAGAAACAGATTTATGTGTAAATATGAAGAAAATTCTGTCCATACTCAAAATTTCAGTCAATGCTGGTTGTAAACAGTGTAATTTTGGGGAGTATATGGTGTGCTTCAACCATAAGTTTTTTTTTCTGCTTTAAGCACAAAACTGGCCTTCATTATGAAGCCACTCTCAATATTTCTTCTCTCTTTCCTTCCTGTGTTTCATTGATTGGGAATGGGCATGGGGGAGGAGTGGAAGAGAACAAAAAACAGATATATAGTTGATTTACATTTTAAAAATATTGTACTATTATACCTAGGTTTCACATAAAGTTTTTTATAGAACCAGGTATTCTCCTTTCTGAACAAATTCATATAAGAAAACAAGAGCATCCATGCTGTATCTGTAAACTGCATTCCAAAGCAAATTTTACTTCTGATAGTATCCCGTAAAGGATGCTTAGAGAAAAAGACATAGACAACATATAGAATTCTATTTCCATGGAATATTTCCCTTTTTTTTTTTTTTTGGTTAAAAAGAAAAACAAAATCCTTTTGTTTTAAACTGATTCCTTATGGATATCTCTATATTTAATTTTCTTGTCTTTCTTGTGCCCTCCATTCTCTCTTCTTTTTCAGTTACATACAAAAATTTTATGGGAGGTTAATTGACCCAACATCGGCACATAATTTTATTCAGAGTTAAATTCTTTCCAATCGTATTTAAGCAGCCCACTCCCACTCCCACAAGCCTTCACCCTTTCTTTTCATCAGTTAACTGTCATCTAAGAGAAGTATAATTAACAGAGAGATATGAAGACAGTGCACATCACAGCATGTATAATGCTCAAGCATACACAGGAATTGTGCCATATCTGATGTTTAGCCCACATATATAGAGGCTGTACTAGTGGGTTAGCTATACTGTAGAATGGTAAACATTTTATTTCATAATGTGGGGGGCTGATAGGAAAAAATCATAGAAAAAATCATTGCTGTAGTCTTCTAGGGATGCCTCAGCCTAGATAAATTGCTTTAAGACTGAGAAAGACATTCACAACTACAGTGACCAAAATGGAAATACTGCCATTAATGCCCCCTTCCTGACCTTAAATAATAAAAGGAATGAAATGTTAGTGTATATCATGACTCAGAATTGATGACGTGCACAAATAACGGGTTATTACCTTAAGAGAGAAAGACTCATAACAGAGATACAACAGCTGTTATCTTAGATAATACATGTTACAATGAGAAAGGAAAAACAAATACTTGATAATATTTGCAGAATTACTTGAAAAAGAACTTCCACGAGGCGTCACCAAAGTCTTTACAGAAAGTTTCCATAACATGCAGAAGACATAAAATCTGAGTGGCATACGTTGTTTATTATTAAGCCACTTTGTGTGCAAAGTAGAGGTGTTTGATGTTTAACTGATCTAGAAAGCCAGATTTCTTAAAGGAACCACTAGCACTGTGTTTGTATTCTGAATAACATGGACTAATTTAGTCACTGGAAAGATGTTTTTGATGTGCATAATCTGCACTTTATGTTTCAATTAGCAAGACTCTATGACAAATACATACTGTAGTAGCTCCTGTACAGCTGTATAGAATAGAAATATGTCACCATCCACTTTTTTTAGTAAGTTGAGAAACAATGATGAAATGAAAAGCTTTTGAAAACTGAGGAATTCAATTAGTTTGAAAATCCAGACAAGGGTTTTATTTGGACCAAGTAATGGAGGAAGACTGGCCAGTGCAAGAATAAAAAGTGTGTTCCTCTGTTATGTGCCCACTACAATATTTAGTGCATCTCTGTTATATAACTGAAGCAGTTGCATGCCATCTTAGGTATTCCTACCATAACATTGTGTTTTAATATATAAATTTGGTTGGCCTACCTCCACATAATACTGACATTAGACAAGAACTAACAAGTACAAATTCTTCTGACTTCTTTAGTCTTATTCAGAAATTATGTTAGTAAGCTTCAGCATAGTCTTCCACTGATATTCACTGGTATTACATGAAGTGGTTACCAAATGGTATTGTAAAAGTGGCATAATAAGCAGAAGCTTTTGCCTCAGTATTTAGGACGATCACAACAAATAAAACATACTGGAATAAAAGCGTAAGGTATTTAGGCATCTATTTAAAATGCGTAATTGTATTCATTCAAGTTCCAATGCAAATTCGCCATACATTTGATTAGCGGTTGCAGTGATTGCCTGTAAATATAAATATATTTAACCTACTAGGATATTCTGGGAACTTTTGGGTTTTTTTTTTCTGTTTTTTGTTTTGTTGTGTGTTTTTGTTTTGTTTTGTTTTTTTTTAATAAATCCTGGCCTGTTTTAGATTTTTTTTTTTAGTGTTTTTAGCTTTAAAATAGAAATAAGATACTCCACAGTCCTGAAAAAGCTCCAACCTCTTTGCCCCTTCAGAATAGCAAGCTATTGTTTTATCTATGCACATGGAAGTTTGTAAGTATCTGTCAGTTTATCTGCCTGCCCAGGAAAAAACTGTACATCTACAAGATCTATCTGTACTGACAACTTCTTCTTGCATATCCCATTTTAAAATTTTGTTTAGTTTGTCTTGTGTTTTTATTTATTTATTTATTTTTTCTTTTCTTGTTTTGGATGGAGAGCTTTAGAGAAAAAAATCTAATTTTATACTTTTTGCCCCTCTGGGGAAGAAGGTTATTTTGCTATTTTTCTTATTTTTCCTTTCTTCTGGATCAATAATCCCTCACCCAGGATTTCAGGTGAAATCCTTCTTTTAACCTCTAAAGTTACAGAGGAACTATCACATCTGAACAAATACAGCCTCTTGGGAATGTAAACAGATGCTTAGCTTCTCATTATCTCTTTATTTTTCTAGCTTGACTGATCTTGCCCATGTATGCATGGTAGTGGGAAATGAGAAAGATCTTTCAGAGTTTGTTCAACCCTTCATTCGATATACAACAACCTTAAGCATAAAACAGCACTTACTTAAACAGGGCTAAAAACTACTTACCCAGTAGCACATATGATTATTTAAAACATTTTCTTAAAGAGTCTGTACTGTTTGTGCATCTATCCAAGACTGGATTGCTCATGAATAACAATTTCCACCATACATCAAGACTTTCACACAACTTAGTAAGTTACAAATAAAAATGGAAGGAGCAAGACAGTATCGAAGACAGAAATGTTTCTGAGAGAGTCCACAGATGGTAATGTTACCTCTCTGAATGTGTTTTTAAACTATATTTGCTGTCACACCTTTGGTACAAAGCAACAAGCTTTGACAGAACTTATAACCAATTTATAGGAAACTTAGGACAAGCAGGCCATTAAACTAGAAACCATTCTAATGACTACCACATTTTTAAATGTACATTGTTTACAATATGTTTTACTTTATGCTTGTCAAATCTCACGTGAAAATTGTCTTTGAAAAGACATGAGGGCTGTAGAAGAAATATGCCATAATTTACTCTTCAATAGTTCTTCTTTCTTGTTACCTGGCTCTTGAAAAAGATACTGGATATTTAGAGCCATATTCTTTCTGTGCAACTGGAGAAATCCTGTAAATTGGGACTTTAGTCATATTTTTGTCCAGAGAGAAAGAGGAAAAATGTTTCAGAAATTATAGTCAGAGGTGGACTGAATTGCTTGTAGGAATATGCTATGGTCTTTCAATGACCGTAGAAATAGCTTAGAGTGACTACAGTCCTAAGAGAGATAGAGTCTGAAAATAGTTTGTTTGAATCAGGTATCTGAAAGCAGATTAAGCATCCTGGGGGAAAGTGCCATTTTACTCCTTTCTGTGTCTGTAAAATGGAAGGTAGCTTGATGGGAGGTCCTGCCTACATGTGATGAACTGACCTGATTGATAAACTCTTTGAAGTTTGAGATGCTCTTAAACTTTGTCATCAAGAGGTGATCTGTAACTTCATGCGCTTGGAAAAATGGAAGCTAATTACAGTATTCTTGAGAAACAAAAACTAGGTGTAAGAATTACCAAAGCCCTCTTTTTCTATGATCTTCAAGGAGAAGACTATGAATACATGGAAGTACTAGACCCTGACTGTTTTCAAGGGTTTGTACATCATCATCACAAAGAACACAGGTCAGCTTCTTCTCATAAATTACTTTAGATGGGATTTTAATCCACAAGCAAAATTTTCTCCTTTTTTTTTTTTTTTTTTTTTTTGGCCAGTAGGTAGAATGAAAATATTTTAAAATATTAAAATAAACTCAATGCTAACAGTTAGCAGTTTAGAACTGGTATTACCCCAATCCCAATAGGGAAAAATTGAGTAGCAGAGTCTCTAATATCCCCAAGTATCAAAGAGACAGATTAAAGGTGTACCTGTTGTGACTACTGAAGAAAAAATCATTCATTCCTTTTGGGTGAACAGCAAAAGTGAGGCTATGCAGGCAACCCACTCAAAGAAATAAATGGCCCAAACCCAGCACTGACATCATAACACAAATATGAAAACATGTTAACTGGCAGAATTGTTTCTTTTGCATTTAACACCTTACTGCCAGTTTCAAACGTCTTTTCTTCTTTTTAGACATCATAATCAGGAATAAGTAGAGTCTCAATACAGCAAAAACAACTTAGTAAAGATTTTAAATTCAACATATAATTATGTCTCTTAAGTAGCTATTTTCTTCCATACAAACCTTGCGTTTTGCCTTTAAGTCTCTCAGGGTTCATCTTAGGTCCTCTTTGCATAGACCAACTCTCTCATAACCTCTTAGAGGCACTTAGGGTGTCCACAATAAGATTCTTGTTGCCTCTTGAAAATACTACTGCTGTCTTCCACATGTGCGTCTATGTAACACAACCACAGAGAAGTGGTTTCTAATAAGTGGCTGGGTTGTCCCAGTCCCTTTGTGGTTTAAAGTTTGATGTTTTATTGCTTAAGTACTCCTGCATGTTATTCTTTTTCCCTCTGAGTTGTCAGCGAAGTTGAGAAATAAATCTATTCAAACCGAAAACCATTTACTGCATCAATAATAGGCAGTTTTTCATCAGAAAACAGGTAAAATATGTCACCCATAGTATTACTGATTTTGAAATATCTTTTTTTTTTTTTTCCTGACATTTTAATAAGCTTCTCTGGTCAAAAATCCCAGAGTCTACAAAAATGCTATGAAAGGATCCGACCAGAAACTAGACAGACTGCTTTCTCTTAAGGTGTTGAATGTCCAAGCTATATTAATGAGTAAGGTAGTCAGTCACAGTCAATCACACACTCTCTATTGAAGCTCCATACGCAAGATTTTGCTGATATCTGCATTCAAACCAAGTGTAACATCTCTCCTCAAACATATGCATAGGATGGGATACACCTCAATAACTTTAGATTTCTGCGATGTAGATACCCATATGAACTAATTGTCTAGACTCCCTTAAGAATTCCAGAAGGAATTTTCAGGGTATACTTGACGTGACCTATCTTAAACTTCTACCTCAAGAGTAGAAAAAATGCTGTTAGGAAAAGCTCTTTAATCCAGACTCATGAGAAAACCAGAACAGTGCCCATAGTGGCTACGTTTGGGATCCACTCACACACACACACACAAACCCAACAAAAACCAGCACAAAACAATTAGAGATACTTTTTTTGTGTGTGAAAATTTTAAGATATTTATTTTTTTTGTATGTAACTACCATTTAAACATAAATTGTTTTTTAATATTTGTAACATTTTTCCTATTCTATTTTCAGTAATATTAAAGAATTCTTCTGGCAGAGTCGTGAATACAAAGGCTCACACCTTTAAAAAAGTCTCATGTTAGTCACTTGGTAGTATATATACATAGAAATTGACTCCGAACTAATATGAATATATGGAAAGTGAATCAAACTTTGAATGTGGTGATTGTCATATCAGATTTTCCGTGACTCCCTCATTCCCGAGTTCAGAAAGGTGTTTTTCGGTGTTTTGAAGGTGCAATAATTCAATAACTTCTGTTTCTAGTTCATGCAGAAGCTTGCTGGAAAAACAGGAACAGACTTGGAAATCTATAGAAGCTTATTCACAACTCAAGTCTCTGGAATCACATTTCTTACAACTTTAGCTCCAACATTTTTCTTATACTGAAACTATTAGCATTGTCTTTTTTTCTGAAGGGGGTCTAGTTTTATTTTTTCTCATCCACAAAAAAAAAAAAAAAAAAATTGTGTGCAAGGTGTTTAGACAGTTTCATTATATTTATTTTGGAAGAAATGTCTGTGTAATGCTTTACTTCAGAAGACCAGGATACTTTCCATCACATCTCATAAAAGGGGATGTATAACATGGGTTACATAGCTGAGTAGCACTCTGGATGTTCATAAATTTATTCAGCATCTACTGCTTCAGTGATATAGCCAACACATTATTGTTTGATTTAGAAATCAAATATCAATTGTCTATTTAAAAATAATTTCTAGGCACAGCCCAGTAAAAATTCAGTTACATTGGAAATCATGTATTCTAGTAAAGAAAAGTGTCATGTGTACTCCAGTTCTTTATGCCCACTATGGTATAATATAAAGATATATTATATATGTCTATCACAGAATCACAGAATTTTCAGAGTTGGAAGGGACCTCTAGAGATCATCTAGTCCAACTCCCCTGCTAAAGCAGGATTGCCCAGAGCACATTACTCAGGACTGCATCCAGGCGGGTCTTGAAAATCTCCAGAGAAGGAGACTCCACAACCTCCCTGGGCAGCCTGTGCCAGTGCTCTGTCACTCGAACTGTAAAGAAGCTTTTCCGTGTGTTGGAACGGAACTTCCTATGTTCCAACTTGTGCCCATTGCCCCTCGTCCTGTCACTGGGAACCACTGAAAAGAGTCTGGCTCCATCCTCCTTCAACCCACCCTTTAGATATTTGTAAGCAATAATAAGGTCTCCCCTCAGCCTTCTCTTCTCCAGGCTAAAGAGTCCCAGCTCTCTCAGCCTTTCCTCATAAGGGGGGTGCTCCAATCCCTCAGTCATCTTAGTTGCCCTTCGCTTGACTATCTCCAGCAGTTCCCTGTCCCTCTTGAACTGGAGAGCCCAGAACTGGACACAGTATTCCAGTTGTGGCC
>NW_009647019.1:1054095-1084499 GCF_000708025.1 Charadrius vociferus | reverse complement strand
TTAAGTTCTTCTCTGCCCAGCTCTCCAGCCTGTCCAGGTCACGCTGGATGGCAGCGCGGCCCTCTGGAGAGTCAGCCACCCCTCCCAGTTTGGTATCATCAGCGAACTTGCTGAGGATACACTCTGTCCCCTCATCCAGGTCATTAATGAATACATTAAACAAAATTGGACTGAGTATTGACCCCTGGGGAACACCACTGGTTACAGGCCTCCAACTAGACTTCGTGCCACTGATCACAACCGTCTGAGTCCTGTCACACAGCCAGCTGTCTATATATATATAAAATCTATAAAATATAAGTAAAAATAATATTAATATATATTTTTATAATTTACATTTATACTTCATCAGTAGTTGATGCTATTACAATGTCATAGAAAATAAAATTATCTCTAGAAAAGCAAGATAAAATACAAGCACATGTAAAAGATTAGTGTTACATTCAACATTTTGAGCCAGTAAGTGTACTGTAATGTCAAATGTCATGCAATATCTTGCTATCCTCTCCGTGAATACCTTATAGGCAGAGAACCACTGAAAGACAATTACTGGTCAGAAAGACTAAAAAAAATTCAGTGCAAAACTATCATTTTTATATGTTAAGGATAGGCTAATAAAGGCACATTGCATTTGTTTATCAGGTATGTATCATTATGTAGTAAAATCAATCCCCTATTGATATAAATCAATTTGCATCAAAAATCAATACTGAAGGGGTTTTTTTGTTTCTTCTCAGATCTCAGATCCTTGAATCACACTCCATAGAAAAGATATTGCTTCAAACACATAAAATCTAAGTACAAAATTTTTGTCACACATGAGATCCATTGATTGTGCACTGGAAGATGGAAAAACTTTCTTCAGTTTTTCTTTTTCTTTCTCTCAGTAATGTTTTCATCACAATGACTCTAAGTTCCAAACATATTTTCTGATATGTTACAGTGTTAAAGCTCATTAAAATAGCTTTTTAGAATCATACTTTTGTGTAAATCTTGGTGCTACTCAGATACTAACAAAAACATCATTAAATTAGTCTGGCATTTCATGTTATCTGACTTTAAAACTCCTGAAAATAAGGATCTTAAGCTGAAAAACAAAATGTTGTCAATAGAGAAAAAGATGGGCTTCTAGGGCACAAGTGATCGCATCCAAAGTTTTAGTATGGGATGTGTCTGCCTTTCTAGAGAGATCTCTTTCCATCTGTTCTATAGGAGACATAGACACCTAGTTTATGAGAAGTGCTTATCTTTCATTTATCTGATGTTAGGATAGGTAAAGTTAAGGGTAAGTGACCTGTTTTGAACAACACATTAGGTTTAGACAGTTATATCTTCTTCTTTTGTCACTGTCTACTAACTTGTGAATGCTTACAACACGTTACTCCCTCATCAAGGATACTGATATATTTCAGGAGAGCAGCAGTCTGCCTTACACTGGATCCAAGTTTAGGTGGCTTCTCACCAGATTAATTGTCTATGCAAGATTATACTGATGTTTTTTTTAACGAATCCTCATTCATAAATCACAGTCCAGCTGGTTTTCACAGTAGGATGCGATATTACTGAGGAGCTATTACCAGGCTGGCAACTGCCCTCGTCACTTCACATTTTACAAAGTCATTTTGATTACAGTCGCTTTCATTCATTTTTGAAGTAGTTTACATGCAGAAATGATATGCAGAAGACCAGAAAGGTCTTCAGAATACTTAACTCAGTTCTAGTCATATTATATAGGTCAACGAACTATACATACTTTGCAAATAAAAATCCTTTCTGTACCCCAATAAATAATCATTAAAACAGAACAGGAACGTTTAACAGAGAAATTAGTCCAAGAGTTCATTAATACCACTAATTGATAAACATCTAGTTGACCTGACCATGATTTTCATAGAGACCTGAGCAGCTTGCAATCTTAATTTTTAAAGTGAATATTTACAACCAAATAAAGATTTTTATTTTTTTTTCCCTAATCTCTTTTCACTTTTATAGTTTACATGGAAGACAGAGGAATCTGGGGAGTTTTCTGAACCCTAACAATTATCTTCATTGTTCATCACATGATTAATTTTTATGTATGCACATGAAGGACCAAAGTTATCCCACCTAATATTAGAAAACCAAGCTTTCCATTTGTTGTGTAGTCACTTGAGAGAGACACACAACATCTCTAATTGATCCAGAGCTTGAGAACATCAAATAGCCCTTTGAATTTAAATCAGCTAGAAAAGAAATGTAGGAATTCTCGCTTGGTGCTCAACGTTAAACAAAAAGAACCTGAGTCTAGATGTCTGTAAACTTGCATCTAGGCTGCAGGACCTGTGAGATTCATTCTCCTGACATGTGAGATTCATTCTCCTAACCCAGGCAGATTAGATCAGACACTATTTGGAACCATCCCTGACCAAACAGCAAGCTTTCCTTGCGAGAAAGATTACAGAAAGGAAGGAGGAAGCTGCACATTTTGTGTTGACATGCATTCAGGTTACAGTATCCTGACAGTATAGGATACCCACGTTAAAGAAATGAATAACTAGACTGGCTGTAAAGCCTTATGCGGTCTGATAATAGCCCACATATTCAATTTTCCACACAAACATGAACTGATATCAAGTTACTTTTCTCTAAATTCTTGAAAACAAACAATTTTTTGAGAATTCTTGTGCACAACACAATATCAATTCCAAAAGGAGGAATCTTAAACTTCTTACAGCCCATTTTCATAAATATGTAAATATTTTAAATTGCTTAGTTTGTTAGGGTGGAATCATCTCAATCAGTAGAGTTTCCTTTAACTTCACAGTGAACAGGAAATTGCAGGAGGACTTTTTTATAATTGTTGTTGTTGTTGTTATTATTATTATTATTATTATTATTTCATGTAATTTAGGAAAAAAAATGCACTAACTCATTTACCACTGCTATTTTCTTTCAGTTTAGAAGGAAAATAGTTCGACCTACAGTACAGATTCTCTTGGTATTTCGTCAAATTTATTTTACGCCAGCAGCAGTCACTGATTTTAATTGAATGGAAACAACAGCTCTCATCCTCTGTGTCACATTGCTGGATTTTGTATCATTGAATTTCAATCTGGTTTCACTGGGACCTGCCGAGTGTGGCTTACGCCAACCTCTAAGTCTCCTTGCTATACTCCTTTCCAGGGCAGCATTGTTTGCCTTTTGTCTGCTCTCTGATTAAATTGACACCATTTTACCTTTTGTGACTCCTGTGTCATTTTCTGTTGACAGCATCCAGTAATGGTAACAGACCAGTGTCCTTGTGGAACGGGCAGAAACCATTGATTGGCTGGGTGTATTAATGCAGGCCCTTTAAAAGTCATGCAGACGTGGCTTTGTGCTAACTGGCAGCTGAATGGGGGCTAGTGAGAGATGTTATTAACCACAGATAACAGTCAGCACCCTCTATTCACTAGCAATGTCACTTTGTATCATTTGAGGAACAGTTGGTAGTGAAATTTGTTAAAGCAATTCTCCCTCTCTCTTTATAAAATCTGGACTGAAGCTATTTAAGGAAGAAGAGTGGAAATAGTGTTCTGATTAGACTGGTGTTGGTAGGATGCTTATATAATTTCCAGGGAGCTGAAACACTTAATGCAATCCATCTGCACTTCACAGCTAAAATCTCTTTAGGACAACAAGATAGGCCCTGCTGACATAAGAGGTTAAATGTTTACTGTGGATAGGGAATTTATAATTGCCTTTTCAGAAATGAGTGATTAAAAGTGGTTACAAGAAGCACCTGGCTATAAAAGTCCTATCCATAAAACACAAGGGAGATGTAATAATTATGTCAAATCCTTCCACTGTGATCCTTTAAAATGGGATAGAAAAATGAAAATAACAAAGCCTTAAAATTATTAACTTTAAAAATATCTGCATATAAAAATAAAGTGTCAGAGAGTTGCAGAATGGTCTTTGTGCAAACTTATGTTATAGAATTACAGTATAGTTTGGGTTGGAAGAGACCTTAAAGGTCCCTCAAAGTTTAAACTCCACTGCCATGGGCAGGGATAACTCCCACTAGACCAGGTTACTCAAAAGCCCATCTAACCCAGCCTTGAACACTTCTACGGATGGGGCATCCACAATTTCTCTGGAAAACGTGTTCCACTGTCTCACCACCCTCACAGTAAAGAATTTATTCCTAATATCTAATCTAATTCTAACTTCTTTCAGTTTAAAACTGTTAATCTGTGTCTTATCACTAAACTCCCTGACAGAGAGTCCCTCCCCATCTTTCCTGTAGGTGCCCTTTAGGTACTGGAAGGCTGCTATAAGGTCTCCCTAGAGGCTTCTGTTTTCCAGGTTGAACAACCCCAACTTTCTCAGCCTGTCTTCGTAGAAGAGGTGCTCCAGCCCTCTGGTCATCTTTGTGGCACTCCTTTGGACTCTCTCCAACAGATCTATATTCTTCTTATGTTAGGTGCCCCAGAGCTGGACACGGTATCACAGAGCAGAGTAGAGGGGCAGAATCACCTCCCTCAACCTGCTGGCCATGCTTTTTTTTTTTTTTGATGCAGCCCAGGATGCGGTTGGCATTCGGGGCTGCAAGTGTACATTGCCAGCTCATGTTGAGCTTCTCATTCACCGACAACCTTCTCCTCTGGGCTGCTCTCAATGCATTCTCCACCCAGCCTGTATTTGTGCTTGGGATTTCATGGCCCATGTGCAGGAAATTGCACTTGGCCCTGTTGAGCTTCACAAGATTTGCACGAGACTACCTCTCAAGCCAGTCCAGGTCCCTCTGAAAGGCATCCCTTCCCGCCAGCATGTTGACTACTCCACACAGCTTGGTCTTGTCAGCCAGCTTGCTGAGGGTGCACTCAATCCCACTATTCGTTGTTGCCAACAAAGATGTTAAACAGTGCTGGTCCCAATACCAGCCCCCCTGAGGTACTCCACTTGTCACTGGTCTCTGACTCGAACATTGAGCTGTTGACTGCAGCTATTTGTGTTTGACCATCCAGCCAGTTCCTTATCCACCGAGTGGTCCATCCATCAAAACCCAAATCTCTCCAATTTAGAGACAAGGATGTCATGTGTGCCATCACCCACCTCCTTATTTTCCCTGTGCCTTAGCAGAGTTTCCAGGAGAATCTGCTCCATGATGCTGGGCACAGAGATGAGACTGACCAGCCTGTTGTTGCCCGAGTCTCCATTTTTTTCTCTTTTATAAAACAGGGGTTGTGTTTCCCATCTTCCAGTCAGCGATAACTTCATCAGACTGCTACAGCTTCTCAAAGATGATGGATAGCGGCTTGGCAACTTCACCCAACAGTTGCCTCAGGACCTGTGGATGCATCTCCTCAGGCCCCAGGATTTCATACACCTTCAGGTTCCTTAGATGGTCTCGAACCTGGTTTTCTCCTACAGTGAACGGTTCCTTATTCTGCCAGTCTCCACCTTTTCCTTCTGTGATTTGGGCAGTGTGGCTAGAGCACTTTCCGGTGAAGACTGAGGAAAAAAAGTCATTGAGTAGCTCAGCCTTCTCCATATCCCCGTAACCAGGTCTCCACATTTTCCCTAGTCTTCCTCTTATCACTGACGCACCTGTAGAAGCCTTGAAGTCCTGGTCAGATTTAATTCTGTCTGGGCTTTAGCTTTCCTTACTTGAACCCTGACTGCTCAGACAATTTCTCTCTATTCTTCTCAGGTTACCTGTCCTTGCTTCCACCCTCTGTAGGCCTCCTTTTTGCTTTAGAGTGTGTCCAGGAGCTCCTTGTTCATTCATGCAGGCCTCCTGGCATTTTTGCCTGACTTTCTCTTTGTTGGGATGCATCAATTTTGAGCTTGGAGGACGCGATCCTTGAATATTAACTGCATTTATTGGACCGCTATTATATGCTGAACATGAAACACTTATTCAGTCTCACCTCTGTTCAGCAACACAATCCGTCTTTTTTTTTGTCATATTTTCATAACCTGTGTACAAATTTCAGTGTTTGTTCTAGATTAAAGAATTTGCCAAGACTTAAAATGGAAACTACAGTGGGAACTTTGTCTTCCCTCTGCTCAGTCTACATTACCATGAATAGCATAAACTAACCAATGTAATTTGAATTTTCATCAGCATTATGAAAACATAACTGTCCTCATATTTCCCTCAGAAACTAGGCGTTTCATCCTGATTCTAAGTCAACCTGTGAACAAATTAGAATGCTGATGGCAGGTCAACTTTTTCTGATAAAAAGTTATACGGTATAGTAGGGTCCTCATGCACAATGCCACAGCATAGTAACGGGCTTCCACAATATAGCTGTCTCACATCCAGCCACCTCTAAGCACTGCTGGAATAAATTCAGCCTGTCCGCATCCATCCATTTAAATACTTCCTAATTATTGCAAGGTATTGTAAAAGCTGAAAGGAAGTGCAAATCCCTGCTGATGTGTGTAATGCAAGTAGGACCCACATATATATGAGCAGGACCTACAAAGAAGGATTGTCATATGACTAAGCCAAAAGATGGTATGTGTTGTATATTATTTTGAGTATAATTAAAATGCCACCTGCTGTGACATTACACATGTACTATTCCATAAACTCAGTAGAATGATATTTACTTTATTGAGTGCTTTTCGTCACCACAGTTATTGTTTTGCTCCTCTGTGGTATAGTGCTGCCTACTTAGGTTATTATTCACTACCTATGGTTTTCAAAAAGATATTTCCCATTACGAACAATGACGTTAGTTTCCATTTTTTTTCAGATTTTCTTTTTTTTAGTAGCAAACAGAAAGTCTTTATATGTGGTAGGGAGAAAAATCAAAACAAAATGGATATTATATCATTTGTATTCATATTCACCATAATAACATTCATTCTGGTTTTGACAGAACGTTTTGCCCTTTATCAGAAAAATGTGTGGTAATATGCTGCTACTCTGTATACATGACCATAGACTATTACTAGATTATTACTAGAACACTATTGCAGATAAGCTCTTCAGTTTGAGACACATCAACTCAACAGTGGGGATTCTCAAACAAGGATTCAGTGGTGCGTATGTTGTCTCCATATACGTGCAAAAAAAGAGTATTCAGAGCATCATTTTAAGTAAACTACCTCATTAATCAGGCCTTTGCATATTGACTTTTTTTTGCTGCTGAATTTGAAATACCCCATTAGACACCTAAAAATAGATATCCCTACAGTAATAAGGATATTGCAACATTTTTGGATGTCTGGGTGACATAGATGAAATAGCATCTGGTTGCAATCATAACTGATATAGATCTGTCAAACTAGCCCCTGATGGATATTTCTGTTGTTGTGTCTCCAACTCTGAGAGAACAGTGATGTCTATGACACTGTAATTAAACTCTCAGTCCATCTGTGCAGGAGATTTCATAATATTTTCAATAATAGAATGTTTTCAGTATTTGTAGATTTTTATTTTGGCTTTTTAAGGGATACATTATCCTGTGCAACTTTCAAGAACACTTTATAAGGAAGTTTCCTTCAGAATGTTTCAGTGAAGCAGAAGGCAGCAATTACCTACAGTATTTAAAGGTTAACTTAATTTTCTTCCTTTACAAGACCTATATGCAGACTGCAAGATGCTTCTTTTGTAAGAGTTAGTGACAGTACTAGAACATAAAGTAGGGCAGAAAATTTCTTTTTTTTGCCTTTCTTCTCTGGCATTAAATATTCTATAGCTATCAAATGTGTAGGCAGTGAAACCACACTAGGGCTAGAGGTGAAAGAATTGTAAAGACAGAAGACATGGGAAAAAAGTTTACTGATCCAGTAGATGATAGCTGCATTTCACTTTTTGTATGAGAAATCATGTCAAGAAAGCTGTGTTACTGATTTCAACAGTTGTAGCAAAATATACTTTGCAGTCATGAGCTCATGGATTGGAAGATATATATATAAAGTTCTCAGAATGATGGAAAGCAGTTTTGGACCTCAAATAGATATGTATGTATTCAAAACAATTTTCAGTGAGCCTTTAAAGTAAAAAAAAATATGAATCAAGTCTTCGAAGCTACTGGAAAAATAGCACTAGAAAGTAGTGCTGACTAGAAAATGGCAATTCCATTTCCCTAGAAACTTTTAAAGTCTCAGTCTCTGTTTAATCCCACGTTGGTAAAAAATAAACAAACAGACAAACAAATACCCCCCCCCCCAAAAAAAAAAAAACACCCACAACCAAACTAAAAAAAAAAACCACAACAAACTAACAACCCCAAACATCAAAAATACAGTTTTCTGTCAGAAAATAAAGCACATCATAGAATTGTGGTACCAATATTGGATACTATCAATATAAAATGCTATGCTGTAAAACATCTGCCTGAGTTTCCTGTCTACATAATTGAGTTCAACCCATTGTACTATTTTATTCAAATACGCTTTCACAATCCCAGCTCAATTTGAGTCATGCAGAGTACAGATGTAGTGCCAGTTTTCATCATTACTGCCTAGTGTCTTACAAAAGAAAAGTGGGAAATTCCTTGATTTGGTTGAAACCGTCAGCTTTCTGCTAAGTCTTTATGCTTCAGTACTTCTGAATACTTCAATACTTCTGTCAGTATCTCTGACAAGGGAAGAGCAACCATGTCATCTGCCTGGACTTGTGCAAAGCGTTTGACACCATCTCACACGATGCCCTGGTCTCTAAACTGGACAGACATAGATTCGACAAATGGACCACACAGTGGATAAAGAACTGGCTGGATGGTTGCACTCAAAGAGTTGCAGTCAACAGCTCGATGTCCAAGTGGAGACAAGTGACACGCGGCGTTCCTCAGGGGCCGGTACTGGGACGTGTACCGTTCAACATCTTTGTCGGCGACATGGACAGTGTAGTTGAGTGCACCCTCAGCAAGTTTGCCGAGGATACCAAGCTGTTTGGTGAGGTAGGTGCGCTGGAAGGGAGGGATGCCATCCAGAGGGACCTGGACAGGCCAGAAAGGTGGGCCCAAACCAACCTCATACAGTTAAACCAGGCCAAGTGCAAAGTCCTACACCTGTGTTGGGGCAGTCCCAAGCACAAATACAGTCTCAGCGGGGAATGGCTGGAGAGCAGCCCTGAGGAGAAGGACCTGGGTATGCTGATTGACCAGAAGCTCAGCATGAGCCAGCAATTTGTGATCACAGCCCAGAAGGCCAACTGTATCCTGGGCTGCATCAAAAGAACTGTGGCCAGCAGGTCAAGGGAGGGGATTCTGCCCCTCTACTCCACTCCTGTGAGACTCTACCTGGAGTACTGCATCTAGATCTGGGGTTCCCAACATAAGAAGGACATGGACCTGCTGAAGGGTATCCAGAGGAGGGCCATGAGGATGATCTGAGGGCTGGAGCACCTCTCCTATGAGGAAAGGCTGAGAGAGCTGGGGCTGTTCAGCCTGGAGAAGAGAAGGCTCTAGGGAGATCTTATTGCGGCCTTCCAGTACCTAAAGGGGGCCTACAGAAGAGCTGGGGAAGGACTTTTACTAGGGCTTGTAGTTACAGGATGAGGGGGAATGGCTTCAAACTGGAAGAGGGCAGGTTTAGATTAAACATTAGGAAGATTTTTTTCACTTTGAGGGTGGTAAGGCACTGGAACAGGTTGCCCAGAGAAGTTGTTGACGCCCCATGCCTGGAGGTGTTTAAGGCCAGGCTGGACATGGCCTTGGGCAACCTGATCTAGTGGGACGTGTCCCTGCCCATGGCAGGGATGATCTTCAAGGTCCTTTCCAACCTAAACCATTCTATGATTCTATGATTCAAAAATGTATTTCACCAAATATATTCTGAATTCTCCCATTCATGAAGGAATAATCAAATGTGAGATAGTCTGTTGCTTTTGTTGTAGTAACATAGATTCAGAAAAAAAAAAAAAAGATTCCTACTTGAGAGAAAAAAGTTGGTTTTTTTTTTTCATGAGAAAATTAGAAGCAATTGAAAAATGTGAGTTTTTCTGATAAGCAAAGAAGTGATGGGCAAGCACCTTTCCAAAAAATCACAAATAAATCTATTTTATCAATTCTAAATACCTTGTGAATAAGATAGCACATTCTTAAATATAGGTATTTGTAATTCATTATTTGATAATAATCACAGTTGTGAATTTTCTGGAGGTCTATAAAGATTTTTGCCTACCTCACTAACTCATCTGCCTTCACTTCTTCCTCTGTGTGCTCACTGGCACTCCAAGCTTTGGCTGCTGCTAAATGTTGTAGTTGCTTTTGCGTTCCTTATAAGCTGCAGTTCTGCATAGATGCTAGTGTCATCATTTTTCTGCCACTAGCTCTTGCAGCCTGCTGTAGCTGGTCACTTCCACCATATGATTCAATAAAGGAAAGGAGAAAGTGATGGGAAAGAAAATTATTATCTGTAGACTGGGAGCTATAGCCATTGCTGATTTGTCATTCTGTATTTTCCTACTTAACAAAAGGCCACACTGCTAATGAGAAACATAATTTATAATGCAATATATGCAATCAATTACAAGCTGGAAATTATGTCCCTAATATTTAAGTATATAATTAAAAATAAGTGGTTTTTTTTTTTTAAATACAATTACATTTTCATAAGCATTCCACAGGAAGAATTGTCTACATCAGTACCCAACAACTAATTTAAACTGGTCTATTTCACCACTTTTTCTCTTCATATTTTAGGAAAATGTATTCCACTGGGATCGCACATTTGACCAGGTTTTTAATACTGTCTGTACAGTTAAGATATCTATAATAGTTTTTCAGGTGTGTTGTATTGCAGTAAATTGGTAGAACCTGAAAGTAAGCAAAAAAAAAATCCCAACAAACAAAAAAACAGTTTCAGTTTGGTCCTCAGGATATTTTGGATTTATTAAATTACATCATAACAAACCAAGAGGTGGGAAGGTTGAGTTAAAAAAAAACAGCACAGGCAAAAAAAGGAATCAAGGAACACAAAAAAAGGTTTAAGCGTCCTATGGGTATTCACAGAAATATAAGCTGAAACTTTACAAAAGGCCTCTGTACTTCATAAAATCGTAAGTTTGTAATGGACTCCAAAAGATAAGGTATTCCATCAAGTAGATGTAGTCACTACTGCCACATGTTTTTCTCCCTTTCTAAATCCCTGGAATAATCCATTCCGGGGCTTAGCATTTAAATTATAATTTTTTTCCTACTGTCCAATTTTCCTTGGTGCAATTAAACTTCACTACTTCTTGGCCTATACTGTTTGGAATAAAGAAAAGAAAATTCTTGTGTTCTCTCTTACAGATGCCTTTTTATGCATATGAAGCTGCTTATTGAATTCACTCCTCAGCCTTTCTTTTCTCTTTTTGAACTGCATATACTAATTTATTCAGGGTTTACTCATTCAGTCCTGTATACCAAACATTTGATGTTTAATTCTTCTGTTAACTATTTCCTGGCTATTCACAGTTGCCCAAATATTTCTATAAATGTGGTGCCCAAAACAGGAAATAGTATTCCTACTGAGATTGTATAACACTGGGCAGATAAATTGTTTCATATCTTCCAGGTTATACTTCGTGGTTACACCTGCGTATTATGCTTGCATTTTTTTATGGCCTTGCCCAATTTCAGAAAGACTTTACCAAAATCAAGATATGTGTTACCTTCGTTGCTCCTTTGTTTACAGTTCCTCCATCATTTTATAAGTAGAAACTGCTTGATTCCTAATAAACCCATATTGGTTGTAATTCATCTTGTTTTCTTATATTTGTCTCCAAATATTTTTTTCAGTGTTTGTTCTGGGTGTCAAAGTTAAGGTGGCAGGTGTAAAGTTCCCTACTTTCCTCTTTTTGAAGAGGAGACCAAAGCTCCTTTCTTCCAGACTTTTGGTAGAAGATCATGTATTTTCAAAAAGACTTCATGAGTTCTCAAAAATAGTTGCTAATAATTCTCAGATTCCATCAGTTTATACGTTAAGTAGTGTGGGCTGAAACTCATCAGTCCCAGACAATCTGAAAACCTGTAAAGTTATCTCTAACCTGTTCTTCCTCATTCAAGGATGAGATCTAGTCTTGTGCTGATGTTATTGACAGACTGCATTAACCACTGCATAATGAATGACCATTTTGTGAAAACAAATAGAAGCCCCCAAAACTTTCCAGCCACAGGTCTGTTACTAAATGAAATAGGGCATGGGACGCCTATTGCTCATATTGATAATTGTTTACACATCATCTGCCACTGGTTTAGCTCACTATATCTCATACTGCCTGAGGTAATACAAAGACACAATTCGGTAATTTGAACAAGACTGGTTGAACAGACTTGGTTCCCTCAGCTTTCTACAGCTCGCCCAATCTACTGCAGTAAGCTTTGCACTGTCCATCCCCACTACATACCCTCATGTCATACACTGCATCCAATGGTGCATATGTTCAGGCTATGTCTATAAAGTCAGCTATGCGTAGGACCAGTCTCAAGCATGGAAAAACAATTCTCTGTGCTCGCAAACTACTGGAGAATCCCCTGGCAGAGTTTTGGTACATTCCAGCTAGCACTGGCCATTCCTGAGCACAGCTGGGGATTTATAACTATGCTGAGGCAATGTCCAGCAGAGAATCTGCCTGCATCCATAGTTTCGGAAGTTCAGTTTGCAAGGTACACATAAGCTATGCGGTGTTAGCTGTCATCAGTGCCAGGAAACTTTCCTGGCCGTGTTTACTTTGCTGGTGTAGATACAGCCTCAGTTTCCCACTGCAATGAAGTCCCCATATAATATCAGATCCAGAGCTAAGTGCTGTATATTATAGCTCATTAGTGAAAACCACAGAACAGTTACTAGCTCATTTTAGTTAGAAGTTAGTCTTTTATTTAATTTCTTCATTTTTGTTCTGTGTTTCCATCCTTATTTTTTTATCAATAACACAGTTTCCATTTGGTTTGCCTTCAGTTAAGAGCATGCAATGTAGCCAGGTTTATCACTCATAAAACTTCAAACATTCGTCTACAAGATGACACAGCTTCTGGGAATTCTTTCATACAAATTCCTATTTCTCTTCAAGCCTACCTTCCTGGTTTGATTCTTTTACATTTCCTCTTTCCAATTCAGAAGGCTATGAATGTAAACATTTCACACTTAGTCTACCTAACTAGAGCTCACCTCGATATTCCCAATCAGTTCTTCTCTATTAATTAGGATAAAATCTATTAATTAGAATCACACCCTCAAGATGATTTCTGCACCTTCTGTACAACTAAATTGTTATTAATGCCTTCCAAGATCTGTATGGCCAGGGGATTCATCTCATCCAGCTGTTGAAATCAACAATGCAAACTAAGAAATCTGACTGTGTCATTCAAAGATTCAATTATAGTCAGTAGAGAAAAAGAAGCACTTGAGTACATCATTCATCTGCTGCATACCAAGTGAGGGCTGCTGTTACTCACTGATCAGGCCAATCAATTGAGAGAATAATTTCAGTTGAGAGAATGGGTTTGGTCCACTCACCAATTGGATCTTAAAAGAACTATAGCTGCTTTCTTCACAGAATTTGTGAAATGACTTTTCACTACATAAGTAACTGTAGATTTCTTATTGGAAAGCAGTGAAACAATATAGGATTTTCATCCTATAGCATCATAAAACAACTTTAATTTACCTGATTTCCTTGCAAGCATAGCTGTACAGAGACACTGATCACAATTAATTTAGTTCAAATTTATACATTCATCTAAAATTTTTAGATTTCTGGTAACTGTTATAGTTCTTCTTGCTCTCTCTTACGTTACACCAGAAAGTTAAAAACATTCTAGTTGTAAAATTTCTGGAAATGGTTTATTAGGTTTGTAAATAGCTGAATATTTCTATTGTCCTAAAAGTCTACATTGTAAAAGAGTACTTCATTTTTGTTTGAGAAAACACCTACTGTAAAAGCAAGCAACACAAGCAATTATGCAAGGCGGGCTTTGACTTTTATTTTTAACTGTTTGTCAATGAGTTTACCACCTACAGCCTTCTCTGTGGGTATATATGCATGCACAGGGTATCTTTCAGGACTTCGACAATTCTTCTACCAAAATAGTATGGGAAAAATATTTTTCATTTACTTATTCTTTTATTCTCCTGATCTATCCATTAAAAGTTCTTTAAACAGTCAAGAAATACACTATACGCTGGGGTCAGGAATTGTAGAATGGTATGGGAACAATGTACTTCTGCCTTTTTATTAAATTAAAACTGCAGCCTGCAGTTGGGGACAGCTTATTTTAATAAGATACAAAATTTTATTTATTTGGTAACAGACTTTCATCCAATGGCAGTGGAACAACAGTCCTCAGCCTTTCTAGATTTACTGTATGTATTTGGTATATTAGAAAATGTTACCCACAGTTACCACACTCTACTATATGAGATAGTCTTCTAAATTGATAACTGTCAATAGCTAAATATCACTCCAGTATTTAAGGTTCCACAAAAATGTAGTAAGTGCTGGCATTTTTATAGGATGGCATTTTTAATGGTAGGCTAAATCAGGCTCCTGTACCTGGATTGGTGGGAAAGAAATAACAATAAACCCTGCTATTTTTTTGCTTGTCACATTACCAAGAAACTACAAGAAAGAGTAGATTACTAGCAACATATAGGCAACATATAGGCAGCTGTCTCCATGACATCAAAGAACTAATCACCCAAGAACTATAAAAAGGGGCAATGATAAGTGAGGTTTAAAGGAATAATTTCCAAAAGTTTTAAATCTCATCAGCCAATATTTATTTCTAACTAAGATAAAAGTTACCATATAAACACAAAAGGTCCATAGTAGACCTAAATCAGAAAAATTCAAGATAGGATTCCTTGGCTAAAGACTAGTTGCAGAAATCTCTAAATGAGATCCTATGGCCTATTTTAAACAAGAAGACAGACTAAAAGACCATAAGATTTTCTGAATCTACAAAAAATAGGTGTTGTTGTCTTCTATAGAATACAACTGTAGCTTCCTAAAACTATTTTTTATTCCACACACTGAAAGCTTTTTCTCTTGAGACCTTAAGAAAGCAAATGACCACCTTTTTTTCTTATACCTTCTATCTTTGGGTATAGGATTACTTTTAATTAAAAGATGGGTAGTGTGTGAATTCATGTAGTGGACTACTGATTGGCCACCCTGCTTCATTATTGTGGTGGGTTGAGACCCTGGCCAGCTGCCAGTTGCCCATCCAGCTACTTTCTCACTCCTCACCTCCTCAATATGACAGGGGGAGAAAATAACATGAAAAAGCTCCTATGTTGAGATAAAGAAAGGGAAATTGCTTGCCACCTACTATAACAGGCAAAACAGACACAACTTGGGGAATATTAGTTTATTGCTAATTTAAAACAGAGTAGGATGGTGAGAAACAAAGACAAAAACTTAAACACCTTCTCCCACACACGCCTTCTTCCCAGGTTCAGCTTCACTCCTTTATTCCTGAACCCTTTACCTCTCTCTCCTGAGTGATGCAGGAAAGATGGGAATGGGGGGTTGTCCATAACAGTTTCTCTCTGCTGTTCCTTCCTCCTCACACTTTTCCCTTGCTCCAGCGTGAGCCTTTAACATGCACTACAGCTTCCCTCGGGGCATATTCATCTGCTGCAGTGTGGGGTCCTCCACTGGCTACAGTGTGGATATCTGCTTCACTGTGGTCCTTCATGGTCTGTAAGGGAATGTTTGTTCCGCTGCCTGGAGCACCTACTCTCTCTGTCCACCCCACCTTCTTCTCTTACCTTAGCGTCTGCAGGATTGTTTCACACTTTTTTTGCTCACTTCTCACTGCCTGTGCAGTATTTCTAATCTTTCTTAAATATGTTATCACTGAAGGACCACCACCTTGACTGTGGGGCTCAGCCATGCCCTGGGGTGGGGTGGTTGGAACTGGCTGGAACTGACCATGCCTGGCACTGTGCAGCCCCAGCCTCTCCTCACAAAGGTCACCCCTGCAGCCCCACCAAACAAAATAGCACCCACCAACAAAAATAGCATTTTTGTTTTCTCTTATCAAATGAGTCTGAATTTTTTCACAGAGATTTAGTTTTTCTTTTTTCTTTGATTTTTTTTTTGTAAGTTGAGTGGTGTAAATAACATTAACATAATTTTGTAGCAAGTATTTCATCTATTCAAGTACTAATTTTGAGGTGAATGTCTCCCTGTGGGACATAACTCAATTATGCACCAGTTTTACCTGTAATTCCTACAAACTGTTCTATAGTTTACTTTAAGTTATTAAGTTTCTCTTTCAATATACCTGTAAGCTAGAAGTATGCTCTTCTTCTTTTGCCTAAGTACATAATATATTCCCATGTTTGTTTGGGGTTTTTTTGTTTTTTTTTTAAACTGCACATTTTTATTCTATACTGGGATTTGGAGCGTGCTAGACTCCAGCATTCACCAATGGCTGTAACCATTGCATTAGGAGATTCTATACCGGCAGCCAGTGGAATCATAGTTGGAGTCCAAGTTGCTTGTATGGCTAAAGCACTATGGTAATACTGCAGAGGAAGAGAAGTGTTCATCAGACCATAAAAAGCTACGAGATGCCAGCTGGCTCACCGTCCTAGAGAATGTACCAATACAACTAGTGTAAAATAAATATTTTAACATTAAACTGTTCAAGTTATATGTGAAAAATACAATTTGTTGTCTTAAAATGCACACAGTAGAAAAGGACAAGCTTCTTCATCACTGATTCAAAAACATTCTGTAGCTTGTTTGTTTCAGCAATCACCTGCCAAGGTATTTTCTTGCGTTTTCTTAAGTTCATATCCATGTTTCTGCAGTTTCAGAGGAGATATTTAAACCAACCAGTCCTATCTTCCAGGAAAGTGCTCTAGGCAATAGTTTATATTGCTTCAGGACCTGGCCTCTCCAATACCACTGTTAATGTTTTACAAAATACTTGGATCATTTTTTAATTATTTTTCTAAGTATTTTTTTCCCCATCGTAATGGAAAGAAAACTACTACTAAAGAGTTATAGCGTGGCTTTGTTGTTTGCTTTTTCCATTTTTTCAATGGGCTTTACCACTATATGCTATAACCTTAAGCAATCTGACCTATCCCTTACTTCTTTGCCTTTCCCCTTCTTTTCCTTTCATGCCTCTGGAAGTCAGATCGTAGCTTTGAACAGTGCTATAGTTCTTTGATCTGGTGCTTAGCCAGTGAATTTACACTGCATGGTGAACTGAAGCAAACTGCCACAATACCCTTAAATCTGTAAAACCCCATGAGTAAAAATGAACTGTAGTCTCCCATTAGGCTGAACTTGTCATCTAATGGAAAAAACAGCATCTATTTTATAACTATTTTAGGAAGCCTAATAAGATTCTCACTATAAAAGAAATAGTTCTGAAAGTATGAACATATCTGAACTAAAAGTACTTATCTCTTATTCCTATTTTCTGTGTGAGACTGGTATTTCTTTCAGTGCTTCTTTCTTTATTATTTTCCCCTCATGGAATTTCTACTTTTCTTGGATCATAAATCCATATGATTGCACAGATCATCTGGGTGCCTTGGCAAGTCTGATACGGCAAAAATTGGGTTAGTCTGCTTTACTTAGGCTGTTATGAAATGTATGTGAAGCCTACAGAAGTCTTTTAGGAGATAGCTGTGAGCAGTTCCAATATCATAAGCTTACAATCAGTTACTCATTTTAAGGTTACTTTTAAAGATCCTTTGGATTGACCTCTTGTTGATAGACTTTTTCATATTTTTCATATTTCTCATATTTCAGCTTGTGAGTGGCTCACACTAAAATATGATGGTTTGAAAATGCAGTCCCTGAACTCAGATATGAGATTATTGCTCTGAGTTTGAAAGCAAAACATGACACTTTCCTAGATAACAAAGGAAGAGTCCCACATTATTGGACAAATCTGTCACAGTGTCCTGTGTTAAACAGAAGTTTGGAAACACGTTGTTGCAGGGCATCATTGACATGTTGAAATTGTAGTTACTGAAGGACCTATTTTTCAATTACAGTCATAGCCAGTTTTATTTACTATTTATAAATATGAATAGAATTATCCACTGAAATTAAGCTAAAATAAATCATGACTCATGCAGATCTGCATATGCTTCTGTACAAAGTATAGAGGACCTACTTATCTAAATGAGAGGATTGTGAAACCATCTCACTATTTTTCAGCATACTAAACATCCTATTGACTCCAGTTAATATATGCTTCAATGAATATTCAGTACTCATAATAAGCTATTCATTCTTCTTTCATACAGGTTGCCCCATAGATGGGTAACATAAAAGCAGAGTATTAATATTTCTTTATGACAATAAATTATTTAGGAGATATTGACAGGAGAAATCATGGAATCATAGAATCTTTAGAGTTGGAAGGGACCTTAAAGATATCTAGGTCCAACTCCCCTGCCATGGGCAGGGATAACTCCCACTAGACCAGGTTACTTAAAGTCCCACCCAACCCAGCTTCAAACACTTCCAGGGATGGGGCATCCACAACTTCTCTGGGAAACCTGTCCCACTGTCTCACCACCCTCACAGTAAAGGGTGGTATTCCTAATATCTATCCTCACAGTAAAGTATTCTTAATATCTAATCTAAATCTACCCTCTTGAAGTTTAAAACTATTCCTACTTGTCTTATCACTACACTCCCTGATAAAGATTTCCTCCCCATCTTTCCTGTAAGACCCCTTTAGGTACTGGAAGGCTGCTATAAGGTCTCCCTAGACCCTTCTGTTTTCCAGGTTGAACAACCCCAACTTTCTCAGCCTGTCTTCGTAGAAGAGGCGCTCCAGTGCTCTGGTAATCTTTGTGGCCTTCCTTTGGACTCCCTCCAACAAGTCCATGTACTGCTGGTGTTGGGGGCTCCAGACCTGGATGCAGTACTCCAGGTGGGGTCTCACTAGAGCGGAGCAGAGGGGCAGAATCACCTTTCTCAACCTGCTGGCCATGCTTTTTTTTTCTTTTTTTTTTTTGATGCAGCCCAGGATGCGGTTGGCTTTCTGGGCTGCAAGTGTATATTGCCAGCTCATGTTGCATTTCTCATCCACTGAGTGAGCTGACTCAGGCAGGATGCAGGAACAACCACAAGACCACGGATGGAAGACAAAGAACAAATTTAATCTCAATACCTTGCGAATCGGGGAGTCTGCAGCAACGCCCGAGCAGAGGGGCACAAGCAGGCACCGCAGGGCGGGAGAAAGCCCTTGTTTGCAGGAGCGTGTGAGCTCTAACTTGCTGTTCTTGCCTGCTTTTCAAGGGTTCAAGCAGGTGTAGTTTTCCACTGTGCTTTGATCTTCTTCAACAACAGGGAGGTGATCTCATGTATGCTAGATAAGGTGTCCCTGAGTCCATCCCAAGCTTACATTATCTAAATGCAGATATTCTACTTGCAAGCACACAAGGCTGAACAACAATTAGTGTGATATATGTGTTGTCCAGCACCCCAGGTGTGAGTCACTTGAGGGTGTTTACAATCCTCCTCGCCAATCTTCCTTTATTTTCCCACATCCACCAACAGCCCCAAGTCCTTCTCCTCTGGGCTGCTCTCAATGCATTTTCCACCCAGCCTGTATTTGTGCTTGGGATTTCATGGCCCACGTGCAGGACCTTCCACTTGGTCTTGTTGAACTTCATGAGATTTGTATGAGACCACCCCTCAAGCCTGTTGAGGTCCCTCTGGATGGCATCCCTTCCCGCCAGCATGTTGACTACTCCACATATCTTGGTGTCATCGGCAAACTTGCTGAGGGTGCACTCAATCCCACTGTCCACAGAATTCACAGAATTCACAGAATTGTTAGGGTTGGAAGGGACCTCTGGAGATCATCTAGTCCAACCCTCCTGCCAGAGCAGGGTCACCTACAGCACGTTACACAGGACAGCGTCCAGGCGGGTTTTGAATGTCTCCAGAGTGGGAGACTCCACCACCTCTCTGGGCAGCCTGTTCCAGTGCTCCACTACCCTCAAAGTAAAGAAGTCCCTTCTCATGTTAAGATGGACGTCCATGTTGCCAACAAAGATGTTAAACAGTGCTGGTCCCAATACCAGCCCCCCTGAGGTACTCCACTTGTCACCAGTCTCCAACTTGAACATTGAGCTATTGATTGCAACTCTTTGTGTTTGACTATCCAGCTGGTTCCTTATCCACCGAGCGGTCCATCCATCAAAACCCAAATCTCTCCAATTTAGAGACAAGAATGTCGTGTGGGACAGTGTCAGATGGTTTACACAAGTCCAGAAAGATGATGTGAATTGCTCTTCCCTTATCCACCAATGCTGTAACCCCATCGTAGAAGGCCCCCAAATTTGTCACATGCAATTTGCCCTTCATGAAGCCATGTAGGCTGCCACCATCCACCTCCTTATTTTCCCTGTGCCTTAGCAGAGTTTCCAGGAGAATCTGCTCCATGATCTTGCCAGGCACAGAGATGAGACTGACCAGCCTGTTGTTACTCGAGTCTCCGTTTTTCTCTTTTTAAAAATGGGGGTTATGTTTCCCCTTTTCCAGCCAGTGTTAACTTCACCAGACTGCTATGACTTCTCAAAGATGATGGATAGCGGCTTGGCAACTTCACCCAACACTTCCCTCAGGTCTCACTTATGCATCTCACCAGGTTCCATGGTCTCATGAACTTTTAGGTTCCTCAGATGGTGTCAAAATATAGAAAGGCGCAAAACTAAACATTTTGTGAAAATCTCTGAAAAGCATAGGGTTTATGAAATTTACAGTGTTTTCTTCCATACTAGTTGTCATTGTACTATGCCTTGAATTCTTAACTGTTAATTGATCCAATATTCTAGGAATTCAGACTGAATTGTCCTTCCATCTGAATTTCTGCTCAAGAATTTCAGATTAATTTATATAGAGAAAGAACTCTGATATCATCTGTAGATAATCTATACACTTTACTTTCTTTAAACTTATTTCTCATGGATATCTGTATTGCACTTTATGCTTGAATTACATGTTATTTATGCAGGCATGGTTTTTGCATACATCAACTAGACCTTATGTGAGTGCTTGTCTTGTAGTACCTGGTCTTCACAGGATTAGACTCCTCAGGCTTTAAATCATCAAAAGACCAATGAAATTCTTAAGTTTGATTCCTAAGCTGCACTTGTGTTTACAGGTTACCAAGACTTCATACACCAAGTTATTGTTTAATATTTCTCAGGGATGAAGATGATAGGATTAACACAGGAAAAACAAACAGCCTGTAAGCAGAAACACAAATTCCCTTCAGTTGAATAGGAAGCTAATAAAACAAGC
The DNA here is from genome assembly GCF_000708025.1 of Charadrius vociferus. Classification (NCBI taxonomy): domain Eukaryota; kingdom Metazoa; phylum Chordata; class Aves; order Charadriiformes; family Charadriidae; genus Charadrius; species Charadrius vociferus. The sequence goes on along the minus strand of NW_009647019.1, from coordinate 1,063,294 downwards.
CAAAATAAAGTAAAACAGGATGTTAGCTTATAAAATGTATTTGAACCCTGAGCAAATTTAGAACAAAATTGATTTTTCTGCTTGAGGAAAAGAAAACAAGAGAAAAAAAAATGCTACAAGAAACATCCTTCAAACTAAGGTATATGAATTAAAATACTGCGCTGGGAGTGAGAAGTACATCAGATGTTAGAGAGACTTATGACAGCTCTCTGAACTACATACTTGTGTAATATATGAAATCTGAGATACAGAAGATGTCCAGATCCCTCAAAAATTACTTAATGCAAGCTTACACAATGATAATTTTTGGTACAAACTATACTTCACAGACCACAATATTTACTAGAAAATACAGGAATAATGCTCTGAAAAGTTGTCTTCTAGTAAAATTTTATCTGAATCCCATTAATTCATAACTTTGACCTTCACTCAATTCTCTGAACAGTCAATTCAAAGAAAACCTATGCCTACATATGTCTTTAAAGTGTACCTACTTCAAACAGCCTCAGAGACGTTAATTTAGGAACACAATGCCAGATACGCACACATGTATAAAACAGAAAGCTAAGCTATACTTCCTTCTGCTGCTCAACTCTGTCTAAACACACCTGCTTCAAAAAGTGAAATGTACATTTAAAATTATCTTTTCTTTCAGAATTATTGAATATCTTGTCATTCCTTCATTGTGTGATATACCTACAAGATTAATGAACCATCATGGTTCTTTTTTATGTCACCCATTGCCTCCATCGTATTTTTGATGTATTATTTAGACACGGTACCTGAAAACCTAATCTTTTTTTCTAGATAAAATTCACATTGTCCTCTTTCCTATTAAAAAAACACATTTGCAAGTCGAAGTTATTTCATCTTCATTCCTAACCGAGGAAATAAGACACTATTCTACTGTTAGTAAATTGGAAGGCAATAGCTATAAGAAAGCAATGAGCTTGATGATCATGGATTATGAAAATTTCCAAATAAGAATGTATGCATTGAATGTAAGAAACGATGATAAGAAATCCAACCAGCTAGCCAAAGTATAAATTAAATCCCACACTGGGACTCCAGCGTGGGTCCCCCATTTGGTCAAAAGTCTTCCAGCAAACTTGGTTCAGCACAGGCTCTTCACAGGTTCACAGGTCCTTCCAGGAGCCTGGTCCAGCGCAGGCTTCCAACAGGGTCACAGCCTCGTTTGGGCATATCTACCTGCTACAGCATGGGGTCCTCCATAGCCTGCAGGTAGATATCTGCTCCACCATGGACCTCCACAGGCAGCAGGGGGACAACCTGCCTCACCGTGGTCTTAACCATGGGCTCTAGGGGAAGCTCTGCTCCAGCTCCTGGAGCACCTCCTGCCCCTCCTTCTTCACTGACCTTGGTGTATTCAAAGTTGTTTCTCTCACGTCTCTCTCCAGCTGCAGTTGCCGTTGCACAGCAACTTGTTCCCCTTTACCATAGAGGTGCTACCACCATTGCTGATGGGCTTGGCCTTGGCCAGTGGCGGGTCTGTCTTGGAGCTCTGTTTGGCATGGGTGAAGCTTCTCTCATAGAAACCAAACCTGTAGTGCCGCCCAGCTACAAAATCCTGGCCATGTAAAACCAATACCATTCTAGAATTAGGCAAAGGTATAGTTGAAATCAATAGTTACTACACTGATGAAAAGAGAAAAGTGGCCACAAACTTTGAATTAAGTCACAAGGCAGGAGACAAGTTCTCCAAAATGTTGCTTTTTGGTGACTAAACTTAATTTCAGCTCTGCTAATTACCTGAATTCTTCTGTGGTTCTGGATGTATGTACAATTATTTAAAAATATAATTATTTATTTAATATTATTGTAAAATTGTTGGAAACTTAGTCACAGGTGAGTTATCAGTGGCATTACAATGCTCATTAATATAATATATAAATTCATAACCAGATCGTTTATACCTCCTTTTAACATATTCCCTGATGTCCAGCAGTGACCTCCTGCAGGCATACACATTCATTATGAACTTTCAACAGCATTTATCTTTAGAGAGAATATTTTTTTTCTTCCAGTGTACCCAACCCATCATTTTAGCTGTTCTCATAAAAGAGTTTGGTATCATCTTTAGCAGAAATGTGAAGGCAGAGACACTTGTGTATGTAGCAGATGGAAGATTTACGCTCTTGTAAACCACACCTGGTATCTCTGTTAGGGGTATCATTTCAGAAAAATCTTGCAGGTTTTACCATTTTTGTGCAGAGTAAACTGGATGAAAAAATGATTTGTTTCTTATTGCTCTGAGGTTTTATGTGAAAACCAAAAAAAAAAACCAACCAAAAGTGGTGGCTAAATACTGCTCTATTGTAAACTTAAATGGGTTGGTTTATAAGCATTATTTTCTCTTTCTATTTTTCTTGCCTTATACTGCTAAACATAAAGTACAATTTATTCTGTATTACATAAGGCATAATGTGTGCATAAATGCATATTTATTAGTCAAAAACCACATCAATATTGTGTTCACTTGGGTCATTCTCTTTCTAATTAGTCTTTTTTCCTCCTCTCTCTTCTTTCCTGTATACTTTATCATCTGATATGAAGGTGGAATTCAGATTCACACACCTTAGGCTGGATTTGGTTCAGCTGCCTACACACAGAATACTAGTGCCATTTTCAGTGTTGGGTGTTTTTTTGTCTGTCCTTCAGTTTCTGTTACAGAACTACGCAGGACTCCTGAAAACATTGTGGCCTAAGTACCATACCTGTAAGATGGCTTGTGTACTGTAGGTCAAGTAAAATTGCAGTAGGTGCCTACATTTAAGTCAACTGATTAAATTTATGGTCAATACAGTCACTGAGACTTGAACAATTTGCTTAAATGTGTTCATCTCATACCATTTGCAAATCTTCCAGCTGTCACTACAGGAAGATATAGGTCTGCTTTATGTCCCATCTGTCACTTCAGTGTGTATGTCTTGGATATCCTAGCATATCTCAAACGGCACCAGAAGCCTATATTTAGGCAATTGAATTAAGCCTATACAGACTAGAAAGCTGTTCAGCTGACTAAGTTTACATGTCTCCTAAAGGCTGAGCTGAATAATTCCTTAGATTTCCTCACCTCTACTTTAATATAGACTTGATTCATTTTTCCTAAATAGGCACAAAATCCATCTGAAATGCTTTGTTATGCCCTGTTAGACCTCAAGTGCCTGTACAGGACTACGCAGGTCTCCCATGCAGGTCTTTTGTTATATCTGCTAGCTCCACACAGACACCTTGGACATCACTAAAGATCTCATCTGACACTAAACATCTGTATATGGCAAGCGAACAAATTTCCAAATCCTCACAGATTATAATGACAGCATAGACAGCTCACGTGTCAACACGTGCATGTGGATTACTTTACTGTAGTTGCTCATTTCAGGTGCTTACACATAAGTGTCTGGATGGCGTAGGGAACTCTCTCTGGTCTGCTTTTATTGGTGCCAAAGGGTACATACTTTTCTGAAGGCCTTGCGTCATAACTGTTAGCCCAATGGGATATCTCAACTGCTAGGATGTCTCAAATGCCAGCAGATAACCATATTTAGGCAAAAAAAAACCCAACAAACAAACCCAGTCCCATATGATTACACAGATGATACCAAACTGAGGAGAGCTGTTGATACCCTAGAGGTTAAGGCTTCTAATCAAAGGGACCTCAACATGTTGAAGGTACTGTGAACAGAAACCGTATGAAGTCCTGTACCTAGTGTGCAATAACTCAATGAAATGATACAAGTTGGGCACTGTCTTGCGAGAAAGCAACTTTGCACATTCTGGTGGACAGTAAGTTGAACATGAGGAAAGCGTGCTGCTGAAGCAAAGGAGACCAACAACAAACTGGCAAGTATTAGTAAGAGTGTTGCCAGCAAGTCAACAGAAGCAATTATTTTTCTCTATTTGGTACTTGTGAGAATGTATCTAGAGTAGTGAATCCAATGGAGTGACACCACAACAATTACGGACCTGAAGCACAACATATGATGCTAAGGGGGATCCCACTGGTGTCTTCAGTTGCTTCAAAAGCACTTATGGGGAAAGCAAAATCACAGCCTTCAGAGTCGTACAAGCAAAAGGACAAGAATCTGTGGACAAAGTTGCAATAAGTTAGATATTAGGAAGTGTTTTTTCATGATGAGAGCAATCAAAGCATGGAACAGGTTGCCCAGCTCTCTATTCTTGGAGACACCCAAAAATCAACTGGATAAGATCCTGATGCACATGCTCTAACTTCAAAGTCAAATCTAGTTAAGAAGGAATTTGAAGCAGATTGCCTTCACAGGCACCTTACAACTGAAATTATTAAATTATTCTATAATTCTTGAATCCCATGGTGTAAACCAAATCCTGTAAAGGAATTTTCAAAGTGTGAACTGTCATTCCCTTACATGGTGCTGGTGGAAGAAAATTGATCAAATTCACATTTCCCTTCTTCTCATAAGTAACTTAAAAACAGGTAACAAGCTCAGCACAGCTTTTTTATTTATTTACAGACAGGACATCTTACCTCAAAAATAGTTTATTGACAATGAGAAAACATAAAAGAAAGACAGGAGGACTGTTTGTTGGGTTGTTGTTGTTTTTTTTTTCTTTTTCCTTTTTTCCTTAGCTCAGCAATCCTGTATTTGTGATTAGGTGTATTAGGAAAGCTGCCTCATAAGTTTTCTCATACGTTTTCTATAAGGTATAATGAATATTTTTATGGCAATATAATAAAAAGAGTATTCCTCTGAATTTTTGTGACTATCACTAGAAGACATATATTTTTGGGACTCCATTAAATCATTGAGTTATTGGTTCTCTACTTTTTTGCAATAAATTCGTAAGTCTCTGTAAGTTGGGCTTAACTCCATGTAGTACCACTGACAGATGGGAGCATATTCTAGCAGTATTTTACTCAATTGTGCCTAAATGACTTTATAGTCCTCTCTCACTTCCCAGTTGCAGCAAGGGTACCTGCCCGTGATTACAGTAGCTAGATTTCTTAAAGATAAGCCTTTTATAAGTGTAGAGTATTATCATCCTCATGAAGTTCAAGACGTTCATTACAAGAAGGAATATCAGTAAACAGTATATTGTCTGCTACTCAAAGCAGGAATAAGTCATCTAGGAGGAATGATGTTATATTCTATGCATTGTACGAATTTTACAGTAAAGGACTCTAAGAGAAAAATCACTTTGTTTTTTGGTTGAGTTACCAGAGACAAATACTGGAGGGCATCCAAGATGACACAGTCTAAGCTTTTCCTCAGTAAGATAGATGTTTAAACCCAAAATTATTAAAGTTCTTGGTATTGTGGAGATGCAGCCCAATACTCTTCAGATATATACGGTAGTGCAACATCATCAAGATGAGTGCATATAGAAATGCTTTCTGAATAAGGCCTGAAGTAACTTAAACTTCAACCCATGCAATTAAAACTAATCTTGGGTTGGATTTTTGAATCTGTTCCATTTCTGTTTTGACCTATGGTAGATGGTGTCCACTGAGGTTCTTAACCTGAACTTCTCATAGTTTAAATTAGAAGAAAACAATGGTCAGGTATTGGCCCTGCTGACTCTGAAATTTACTTTCCTGTTTGAAGTACTAGAGCCTGAATACCTTAAAATTCACATTTACTGCAGCCATGTCATTAGAATTTGATGTTTGATCTGTGGAGCAAGTAATTATTAGGGCAGGAAGAGTAGTGAAATAAGTGATATTGAGTATTTTATTATGAATAGTAACATTAGTTAACAGTGCTCAAAGCATGAACATATCTTTGGAGAATAAGAAATAGCTTTAAGTACAATTTCTCACATTTATGAGTTCACACTTCACTGTCTAGGCATATTCTCTAATACTTGCTCAGAATATGATATTTCAATACAAACTCCACACAGTAAACTCATCAGTGGAATATTTATATACAACAAATAAAGAAGTGTGCATTTTTGCAAACCCAAACCATTTCTTTATTCAGGAATATCTGAAATATTTTGTTCAATCTTTGTTTATTTTCCCTAGAACCAAAAATACCTTATGTATAGTATACTGGTTTTTTACGTTCAGTGCATTTTTTTAACCTTATGTTCAGTCATGGCCCACCTTTAGTACTACAAAAACCTTTTGAGACCTGACAGCTTTTTAATAATTGTTAAACATAACAGTTACAGCAGTTCTTCAATTAACTTCCTCTCCTTCATAAATACCTGAGAGAGAGCCCTTAATTTCTGAATGGATTTGGGGGTTAACTGGAACCTATATACTGCATACTGCCCTATCTTAAATCATCTGTTCCATGCAGATTTAGACAACTTTCTATGATCTGTAAATATAAATGTAAATAAATTCAGTAGAAATTATTCAGTTTCCCAAATCTTTTGGGGGTGCACGCAAGATATACAAAGGAAATGCCATTTCCCTGAGGTGGCTGACACAAGGACGAGATGAGTCATAGACATGATGAAAATCACTTCTGAATCCCAGATATCTGAACATAGGCATCTATAGCTATCTGAGATGTCCTATCATATCTTGTCCTACTACAACTTTCTCTCCTGTCTTGTTATGCTACACCATTCAGTGTGTGCTGCTTTTTACTATTAAACTGCTGTGCAGCTTTACTACAGATCCAATCTATCTAAACCTAAGGTTCCCAGTCATTCTAAGATAAGTGTGAAGGTTTTTAGAAATCAGTGGGAAAAGCCAATATGCAATTGATGGCTCCCAGAAAGAGGTACTGTCCTCCTAGGTTTAGTTTGAGTGAATGGGATTTTCCCTAAGTCTGCAAAGAAACAACATTTTTATTTACTGAATGCACATTAATTGCATGACACATTCACAAAGCTTCTAAAATTCTAAAAAAACACCCCAGGGGGAACGACAGGGTCCTGGGCCAGGGTGGAGGAAGCCCCAGAGGGGCTGGTAAGGGGCCTGTGAGTGTCCTTGGGTCCTGGCAAGTTGAGTCCGATCTATGTTAATCCTCAGCAAACTGAATGCAAAAAGTATAATGCACCAGGGTGGTACCCATTTCAAACCTACAATGTCTATTGGGAAAGAAGTCATAAAGGAAGGGATATTCTTGGGAAAAAGAATAATTTTAAAAAATTTAAATGAAGACAGCTGTTTGGCATATGAAGAAGTTATTCCTAATTAGAGGTAAATCAAAGAAGAAAATTTACCAAATAGCTAGATGCTTCCTTCTTTGACACTGTTTTTCCACATCTTTACTCATGAAATGAAACCTGTGACCATGCATATGAAGGAATCCCTAAATCCATTTACCAGCTAAGCTGATTTTTACATGTGTACTGAATTCACAGCTTTACTCCTGTTCTTTGAAGTACTTCCTTTACCATGTCATTTCTCAAGAAATACCCCAAATAGCACAATGAATGTCAATGTCACAGTGAACATCAATGGCACAATGAAGCCAATGTACCTGGCTGTATCCAGAAGTAAAAAAGCCTCTTCTTTTGTTCTTTTCCTACAATCAATTTTGAAAGAATGATCTTACAGAGAAATACACTAAATGTGGAATATGCAACATATAAAAAAAACACGTTTTCCCTAACTCTGATTTTGCCACTTTAAAAAGAGCACTGTCTTTTTTTATTATTATTAAAATATCTCAGAAATATTAAGTAATATAGAAAATTGGAAACACCTACGGGTTTCAGAAATCTTTGGGGCAGCCCTTTCTAAATTTTTTTGCTTCCATTTTAGTAGTATATTTAGGTGTTTGAAGCTAAACAACTAAAACTAAATAAGACATTCATTTGACACTTAGCTGAGAAAGGAATCAGCCTTCTGATGCTGAAAAGCTGCCAGGAATAAAGGAAGCCCTATGTTTATTAATCATACATCTGACAGCTGAAGAATGAAAATGCTTTTTGAAAATACCAGAGCTATTTTAGGTAACACTAATCATCCATGATCTGGTAAAGCAGGCATTCACTGACAACCAATGATCCCACCTCACATCTTCCCAACACTGCTGTTCTGGAACAAGTAAGAGAACCAATGTGGACTTCATCTGGTGTGCAGTCTACCAGAAGAGCAATATAACTCTTGCTTAACATTAGGATTTTCATAGAACTTCTTCACAAAGGACTGAAACACTGACAACTACAATTGCTCTCTTCCCAAAGTCACGAAAGATCAATTAGGCCTTTTAAGAGAGAGGAAAAGAAAACATAAATGTTAAGATTAGGACATAAATCTTTTGGAAACCTAATATTTAATTGAAGAAATATATAAACTGAAAATAACTGATTTAGCTGTTGCCCATACTGATCAGGGATACAAGCCTCCTTGGGAAAAGAAAAACACTGGCCAAGCAGTAAGGGGTTTTGTTGGGTTTTTGTTGTTTTTTTGGGTCTTCATTTTTTTTTTTTTTTGCAAGAGGTGTCTGTCTGGGATTTTTTTTTTTGTTGTTTTTGTTTTTGTTGGGGTTTAATTGTTTGGTGTGTGGTGTTTTTTGTTTGTTTTTTTGTTTTTTTTGGTTTTTTTTAATAGCAAAGAGAACCATGTTATCATGGGGTTTTTCATAGATGTCCTGGCTGTTGCTAAGACGTTTGTTCCTATCTGTTTCAACAGAGTCAACCTATTTTGCAGAGGAAGAGATTATAGCTGTGTGGATGAAATTATTTCCATGTTATTTGGCCTCAGGGCCAAAGAACCATGCCATTCTTATCTTGCTAGGATATACATAGGTCTTATCCTGCAAAGCCATAAGAAACCAAATTTGTTTGCAGACTATTTCATATCTAATGCTTAATATTTTGCAGAAAGATGTCTGTCAGCACAGCAGTAGGATGCACTTTGCCTTCACTAGCCAGATAGCAGACAGCTGTTTCTTCAGGATAACTAATTCTAGTAAAGAGAAACTTAAGAGTTGTAATTTTACACTGTATTATTTCATGCACTATTCTTATATACTATGTGACTTGCAATTATGAATACAGTGTTGCAACTGCTTCCACAAATAAAAGTCTGTTTCAGGAAAATAATAATAAAGAAAAATTGCATCTGAATATTATGACAAGCAACGATATATGGAAAATTTTTAGTTTAGATAAGGGCTGAAAAGTACAGATGTGTAATAAGAGAGTCTTATCCAAAATATCTGCCTGCTGGGCCAAATTTTCCAGCTCTGTATAATGCAGCTCTGCAGTCAATTGCAGACAAAATGTA
>NW_009647019.1:1028566-1054043 GCF_000708025.1 Charadrius vociferus | reverse complement strand
TACCTACTGTTATCAACTGTGCCTTAAGCTAAACTGTAGGCTTAAAATTAGATGGTAAGTTGTCCCCCTCACTTCATTTAGACCAGGGAACTCAAAAATACTTGCCAGCTTCTTTTTCTTTCCCTGCTTCCACTCCTCAATGGAAGGAGTTGTCCAACACACTAGACTCCTCTGCACCACATAGATGTATGTTTTTTCTCAAGGTTGTTAGATATTCTGGGGCTAAACAGAGCTATGGCACCCAAAGATTACCAGTCTGGATGCCTAGTATCCTGAGGCACGCTGTGGCACAGCTCAGAAACTATAGTCATGACCTGTGAATGCCTATGATTATACAGAACATGAAATGCCTATGATTAGACAGAACATCAACTCTTTTGTGAGCTTTGTAGGTTTTTTTTTTGTTTTTTTTTTCTGCCAGACTACTAGTACCACAGGAATATTTCCTTAAGTAGCATCTGGGCAGTTCTGATTCTTACCAAATTTATAGCTGGCAGGAGTGTTTGACATAAGTGGAATAAATTCTATCAATATGTATTAGAGCTTTCAAAAAAGAGTTTGCATGAGATTTGCTTGCAAATCATTCCTTTTTTGACAAAATTAATTCAAGGAGTCTACCAGTCTACTATACTTATACCCCTTTCTATACAGTTTATCACTAAAATGCGTAACAAGAAGAATAATGTAATCATTATATGATTTAATTTGAAATTATCTTAACTACAGTACAATTAATTCTCTTTTTATTTGAACCATCAATGGTTTGAAAAAAATGTCTAAAGCTTGTGGTGAACAACTATAACAAAAAGTTCTGCTGTTACACTCAGATAGCATTTTATAGGTACTTAAAAATAGGCTTTCCTTTTCTTAGGGTTTATTTTCCTTTTTTTTTTTTTTTTTTTTCCAAATTCATTGGCGTACTAAGTCACACAAACTGTGCAGGTTACAATTTAGAATTTGGTAGCTAGGACAGTTCATCTTGGCACCTATGGAATACCAAGTTAAGTACCATATAAAAGAGGAAAACTTAAATAAACAATTGTATCTGTATTTTCATGAAGGAGGCATGGTTTGATGACTGGCTAATAAAAGTCACTTTCTAATGTAATGCAAACATATTTGTGCATCTTTAAACATTCATACAAAACTAACCATAGCTGAAACACTCAACATCTTACCAGACCCTTAAACAGTCTCAATATCGTAGCATGCATTGCCCAGTTTGTATCTATATTATTATTGAGCTAAAGTTATTTCAGAAGTATTTTGTAATGATGCACTCCTTTTAAATATCCATATGTTTTATCAATATCAGTACCTTCTAAAACAAGTAGAAGGAAATATCTTTTGTGATAAAGTTTGCTTTGAACTTTTTTCTGATATGAGGCCTCCTCCATCCTGCCTAAATTAAAAAAAAATAAAAATTATTCTGTAGCGTTTTTACAGTATTCCCAAGAAAACCATTTCAGTTTCCTCCCTCATAAATTAAATTAATTTGATCAAGCATAATTTAATTAACATTATTTATTGTACACGGAATGTAAAATACATAATACATCAATAAGTACATCAAACATCAAATCATATGTTATGAACTGCACTAACAAAAAAATTGTGTTCTACATTAAAGTAGGGATACATTGCTTTGACTTTAAATGGCTCCTTTCCATTCTCCTCTATTTAGTAGTCATTAGACATGGCTTTAATGCCAGCCCTTTAATTTTGTTTCCCTCCCTTTCTATCATATGCGCACACTCCAGAGTTTTGTTTGTTCAAGTGTTGTTACAGCTGAAGCTTATCTCTAATAAGATTAATTGAAAACCCAAAGTCTGACTTCATTTAAAACAAAAGAAAAAATCTAGATTCACAAATGAAAAAAAAAAAACAACAACAGACTTTGAATTTCCAAACAGATTATAGAAAAAAAAGATGTTCTTAAAATGTTCCCCTTCAGAGGCACAAGAAAGGCAACCTGAAAGACTGAATTACATCAGCAAAGACTAATAATTGTTATTTTCTCTAGTCTCGTTGTTGAAGTTCAGCTATGAATTGTTAATATAAACACAGAAACTTTTACTACTTTATCCTGAAACTGCATTTTTTGCATCAATGAGGCAAATGAACAATGAACCAACAAGTTGATAGCAGCTGAGCACAAGTAGATAACTCATAAGATATATAAATATTTCCACCTGTAGTGAAGTCTCTTTGTATTTTTCTCTCTGGTGTACATATATGTGTGTGTCTCATCATAAACACACACAAATGTATATGTGTCTGTGTGCATGCTATGTCTGTGCACATGAGTGTGTGGGACACAAGCAAAATATTCTAGCAACTGAATCATGCCTAGGTAACGTGTTTACTGGATGTTACTCCACTTTTTCTTTGTTTGTTTGTTTGACGTGATGTGTGTAGATTTACAGATGAAATCAAACTGAAATCTAATCATACCAGCAAATGACAAGCATACCTTTCCTTTTTGTGTAATTAATTATTTATTAGGTGTTCATAGCACACATAAAAGAGAAACGAAACAGTATTTTTTACAGTATTTCTCTGTATGCAACCCTGCCTTATGAAAGAACTCACACGCCTAAGAAACTGCATAAAACACAGTCATATCCCACCTTATTCACCTCTCCTTACATTCTGGATATATCCATGAGTATTTTTTGTTTCCCTCTTTTCCAGTTTCCAAATGATATCATCTGTTGTTATTTTTATCTGTTAATACTACAACTCATCCAGGTTGTCTGTATACTGATGTTCCTGAAGTAAGGTGGCTACCTTGTATCTTCCACCAAATTACTTTAATTCTATGTTATTCATATATTACAGAACCACAAGATAAAAAAATACTATTTCATAGGACATTAAATGTCTTAACATCCTCTATAAAAAGAAGAGAAATAAAGAAATTGTTTCACTTAATTTCATTATGTCTTGTCCTTCAAGAAAACTTCTTTTTAAAAATGTCTATCTGAAATTAAATGGTTTATCATTTTCAAATGATTTTTACATCTCAAGATATATTAAAAAAAAAAAAAAAAACAAACCACCAAGAAACACCTAAAACTAGAAAACAAGAAACAGGAAGTCAATTGCAATGATGTATGTGACTTAAATTGTTATGCCCAAAATAAAACTTGTCCATCTTCTTTTAAATGTATCATCAATGAGAAAAATCATTGTGGTGGTATTTTATACATCATTGTAGGGAATCTCATTTTTGACAGGCAATCTGAAACAAAATTCTTGTTTTCATCAAAGCAGAAATTCTTCTTGAATCAAAAACCTACATTGATCAGTTCTCTGAAAGTTTTTTTTATTTCAAGAAATATTCTCCATATTGAACTTTTTTTTTTTTTTTTTTTAATGCTGTCCCTGAAAATGGATTGGATTTGTCTGTTAGAATGTGAATTTTTTAAGCATGCACAATTTAGCTTATAAAATGTTTTAGGACATTGTAGAGGTCTGAAAACCAAACTTCGCGTATGTCCTTTGAATGTTTCTGTCAAGTAGAATGGATTGGGTCACACAAAAATGCAAACTGTGGAAAGGAGCAAGAACTATGCTAAAAGAAGAGTAGATTCAGCTACTGATTTTTAAAGTAATTTATACTGCTTCCTGCCTGTAGGCAGCCTAATAACCCAATAAGAGATGAAGCATTTAAAGTGAAAGGCCAATGGAGAAAACCCAGGCTACTCTTTGTAATTCCCAGCAGTCTTGCTTAAATCTAATACTGCTATGAGACATCAAATAATCAGCTCTGCTATCCTTAGAAAACAGTACCAACTTAAAAAAAAATGAGGGGTGTGGTAGCTAAGTTCCCTTATGCATTTCTAGTGAGCCCAAAATCCTGTAGTGAACTGAAAATGAAGATCTAAATATCTACAAAAATATGGCCTACATTTTCCAGTTTTATCCTCAACTGCAGGACAGTGAAGAGGTGACAGGAGACATAGTAATAGCTCTAGGAGACAATCCAATTCCCCTTGATCTGCAGAAATAAAATGTTTCAGACATTTTATTAAAAAAATATTCTACATTTTCAAATTTGTTGTTTAGTACTCTAGCAGAAGATTATGTAATAGATCAGATCCTATGCTACTTTTATACTTTTAGGAATAAGAAATAAAGAAAATAAAAGTAAAATTTGAATGTTTTATTGATTACCCTTTTTCAAAACAAATAAAAATAGTTAACGTAATACAAAATGTTCTATTTCAGGATCTTGATTAGCTCAAACTCATTAAAAGTTAGAACTTCTCTAACACATAATTGTGATTGAGCTGAGTTAAGGAGTGATTACACAAGTAGATCGCGGGGCAGATCTGAGGGTGGCTTAATGTCTGGTGGGTGGAGAGTAGGAGATGAGCAGCTGCTCTTGAAACACAAGACAGTCTTAGTTGTCACCACTGTTTGTGCTGAAAAAAACCCCCTGAATTTCTTGCACATAATATTGTATAGAAGGAATGACAAGAAGGGAGGGAAGGATAGGACATGGGGGAGAGCAGAAGGACACTCTCAAGTACACATTTAAGCAGTTGATTTGAGACAAAAGGAAGGAGCATACAGTGTGGTTTATTTTAAATCCACTTCAATGAAAGGTACTGGAGAAAGTAGGTAACTTGCAAAACACTGACATTATTTCACTCAGTAATCATTCGGTATAACACTCAGACCTTTGCATAACTGACAGAAGTCTGGAGAGCACATTGGTCACCTGTAGTTTTCTTAATCTTTATCAAATACTAATCAACACTGAGGTAACAGGCAGGGATAGGGAGGACAGGGGAAGGTTATGGGCAGTCAACCCAAAATTAATGTACTGGTGCTTGTGTTCCAATAAAATATGCTTTTCTCTTTCTTTTCAGCATGGCAAGTCTCTTCACATCAACACTTCATGTTTTGATCCTATTTTTCACTCATTTCTTCACCAGTGCAAACAGAAGTTGCTATGACTGACTTGCCTTAAGTTAGAAATTAAAATGTAAACCTCTAAAATATCAGTAAAGCTGACATAAAACCTTTTTGGTTGTCTAGGATAGAAGGTAGAAAGATTGTGGCCTTGGGGCAAAATACTGTGCCTAAAGGCTCATGGAGTTTGCTGTCACACATGGCATTCGCATATTATTATATTGTGTCTATTGACATTATGCCCTTGGGATTTTCATAGGCCTTTGAACATGATCTCTGAGATTACTCACCTTTTAGCTAGCGCACACTAATATACCACTGCTTTAATACTCATGGGTATGCCAAAAATGCAACTCTTCCCTTGCATTGGCTAGCAAGAGTGTCAAATTACCAGCCTAAACCAAGCAAAAGGGAATGCTAATTAAAAGGGCAGAATGTGTTCCAGTTGTTCTAATCAAAGAGAGCTTAATCCCTTCATAAGCTAGCTGGCTTTGTTGGAGGAAATTCTGAACAACCTTGTTACTTTTGATAACTGTAAGCCACTGACTCATGGCCCCTTGACAGCTAGCTGAGCATGTAATAACATTTCTCTGTATTTGGGGACTGGCTTAGCTGACTTTATAATAGATTATTGTGGATGTTAAAGTGAAATGTTAGTCTTTCTTTAAAGCTCTGTATTCCCTGGTAATTAAGGTTATAAAAAGGGCACTGAACACAATGCAGCTTCAAGGTCGCCAAACATGGATACAAAAGTCTTCAGTTTGTGTAAATAAGGTATTAACCATAGGTTTATTCTGCAGCACTAATAACTGAAAGATGATTCTTCTATTACTGGTACATGACAAATTCACTGAAAGCTATTTTTAAGTGCAAACAAGTGCCTTTCACTTCAATTAGAAGACCCAGTAAATTGTAAGTACTTTTACAAGAAGACAGAAAAGGTGGAAATACGTTGGGGGCAAAAAAAAAAACCAAACAAACAAACAAAAAAACCCACCAAAACTCTTAGATAAGCAGAACACTATGGGACAGAGCACAAATGACATTGCACAATGACATCTGCAGAAGTGGAGGTTACTTGGTGTAACAAGAACCTTAGCAAAATCTCAGCTTTTGGCATAGCAAGTCTAGAGGGACTGTGAAAACTAGGATTTCATTTTAACTTTGGGGGCAGTGATGCTTATTTGCAGTTTGTGTTTTCCAATCTGTGTATTCCACTGTGAATGTAAAAGCTTGAAGAAAAGAGCCTGCTATACTTTAAGTATTAAATTCCTAACAGGTGAGATTGTAGGACAACAAGACCTACATCGCCTGAGAATGCAAACCCCTTTACAAAAATATGTTAACAACAAAAAAAAAAAGTTTCAAAAATAAAGGAGTCTCTGGCATTTTGGTGAAAAATGATGAGGGGAAGAAAAAGGTGAAATGATATCTAAAGGCAGTCATTAGGAATGACCAGTGTAAAGGCACTTTGAGATGTCTGTGTGCACCTGCATTTATTAGAAGACTATAGCTTCTATAGCCTTACTACTTTGTGCCCTGATCAGGAAACTGGCTCTACCTTTCAGGTCTGCTAATTCAATTGTCTGTATGACAGTACTCTAAGAGAAATGTGTGAAATTACTTAAAAGAAAACAGCTCCAAACATACACACACCAATACATCTTATAAGCACAACGTGAAATGCAATAGGCATAAGCTAAACCAAGAAAGGATCAAATTTGCTAGAAGAAAAAAAACTTTTTCATGATAAAGAAAGCAGTAAACCAATAGAGTATTTTGTTCAGAGTTCGGGGGGGGGGGGTCAAGACCAGGATGCATTAAGTCCTGAGGAACCTGTTATGGCCCATAGCTTACCCTGCTTTGCTTGGTTGGCCCTGAATCCTGCTGAGGTCCCACCCAACACTTAAATATTTACTCATAGTAGAACTGCTTCTATAAGAATGTAAGCAATTTTTAAACCTTTGATCATTGCTACAAACACTGCCTAGGTATGAAGTTTTTAACAAAGCAGGTTAACTCAAGCAAAATTCAGACAAAGCACTCGGCTCCTGTTTCTTCCCTATGAGCTTAAAGAGACAATAGGAAAGAAAAATGAACTATGAAAAAGAAATATAGAAGCCTCTAACCTACAGATAAAGGAATACTGTTCCAGAAAGCTACTTAAATCTTAACTATTTGGCAAATGAAGACAAAAATTACATGTCTGGCAGATATATAAAGTTATATCTCTAGATCCAAAATTTAATTACAATGTTCATAAAGATGAATAATTATGAATGTAACTTAAAAAATACAACATTATGTAATCATCCAAAGTATTGTTATCATGAAACCATATATATACACATAACACTAAATCATGTAATTATGCGTAGTATTAAGAATAATCCCTTTGTACAAACGGAAGAAAATGGTGTTTCATTCCTGAAGTGTGCATGCAAGACCTGGTTCTGCTCTAAATGACTTAAACTAAACAAAGAAAGTTGTACAAAGACAAAATATTGTTATGCAGAATAGTAGAGAAGCAGTTGCTCTTAGAATTGCTGCAAGAACTCAAACCAGTAAGCACATAAAAAGCAAGCAACTCTTTTTGGAACTCTAAAAGGAAAAGATACAGCTGCATGTTGGGAGGGGCTTGGTCTTCTTGATAGGCTCATTCTTAAAAGGCCTGTTAGACTGAGTCCTTCAGGGGACCTGGAGTCCACTTCATTTCAAAATCCACACTGAGACTAGAAGCCAGGTAAGCAAACTTCTCTGTTGAGGGAAAAAAATTGCCAAGGTATAGGAGTAGGATACAGTGGAAGATTAAAGCACCTGAATTTTCATGTTTCCATATGTACTGTGACAAGCACATATGCATATGTCATATTACCTGTTCACTTCTTGTGTTACCCTGAGCTCCATGAGTGCTCTTCTATTTCCTCTGGAGCATTTCAGCTGATTCAAAGTCCTGCAACCAGGTAAAGACAAACAGTTTGCTGCTGTCTCCACTGCTCATCATCATAAATATTCTAATAAAATATTGAGCACATAGATACTTAAATGGCAAGTTATGAAAATTTATCATATATATACCTAGTATAGTATAAAGTAAGATCCATCAATTTTCATGCATCAAGAATTTTCCGTTGCTTAGAATAAAGTAGCACTTTTTGAAGGGAGAACAAGTCAGCAGATTGTGTTTTTCTACATCAGCTGAGGTTATTATACATTCCCAATTATTCATCCATTGTATAGCTCTAATTATAGTTGTGCAGTTCTAAGCTCTGTCAGTGTACACTAAATTTCCCATTTTCCACTGAAATAATAAAAAAAAATCCAATAGGATATCAATGCACCAGGCTTATAGTAATTTACAAATGCAATGTCAGGTAGGATCCCAAAACAGATACAGCTTCTATGATATCAAGAGCCAATAAACAGGCATTTCATCACTGATTTTGTTAGAGGAAAATTGGTTTACACTAACTGAGAATTTGACTGGAATTCTGTGAAAACTATTTACACAGGCTTTTATTTACAAGCTGGTTTTATATGTTTTGATATGCTATTAGAAGTGTAAGTACTAAGTTAAATTTACTAATAAAACCAGCATTTGGCAAGATAATAGAATATTCACTCTAAGGAGTTAATGAAGAATTAAATTATTCACTTTGTACCTAATATTGTCTACAGAATCTTCATAATTTATATTTATAACCCAGGTATTCATTAGTCAGTTAATAATGATTTTTTTTTCCCCCATGGGAAATTCATCAAGAAATAAAGAGACAAGCAGAGAAATACTAATGAAAAGTTTCAAGAGATTTAAGTTTTCCTAAAGGCTATGGCAGGAAAATTATTAATTATTTCTACCGTTTTAGTCTGTGTGAGTTTGCATAAAGATCAGAAAATCAGAAAAGGAGTCCAGGAAGCAAAAAAAAAGACATTTTGGGGATTTTTGCTGAGCTATTCTCTTAGAGTCTTATGAAAGCTTTTAGGCCTATACCTGTATCATTCCCTTTCCTCTCCCTTTGCTAGACTGAAGCCGAATGCCTGCCTTCTGACCCGATCACCTTTACCAAAGTTCATGATCTTATTCTTCTCCTCAGATTGCTGCTTGTACTTTTCTCTAGAGTTATGCAATTGCAATTTCTTGGATTTTTGTCAAAAAGCATAAAAATACAAAACATTTGGAATTTCTTTGCAGTGGGATTTTACAGATGGCTCCGACACTTTTTCATTTAGCTACATAACTGAAGAACATCTCGCAACATTTTTGTTCTGCACCAAGATGTGACACAGATGGGAATATAAGGATTATATAAACTTACTGTGTGAGGTAATATTAATAGAATCATATTTAAATTTTCTTGAACAATCTATATTCATATTGTCAGTTCCCAAAAGAAAAATAGTGTGGCATCAAGCATAAGCATGAAGAGTGCTACATTTCCCTCGCATATTAAATTTGAACTCTGGGCTTTGACACAGCAACTTGCTGATTACACACCATTATGTCAGTCATGACAATCTGTTAGTTCAGCTGAACTAATTAAACAAATTTAATATCATTATAGAAGCATATATGTATAAACATATATGTAAATATTTATATAACTCAATTTTTATTAATTATTCTTCTTAAAGCAAATTACCCAAAGAGTTCTGACTCCTGAGAAATTAATAAGCAAAGGATGTGTCATAGGAAGCACCATTCATGTAAAGTAAAAAAGCTTCTGGACCGAATTCAACACCCAAAGAGCTCACTGCCTCCTCTGTGAAGGAGGCAGCCTCGCTCTCTCTCAAGAAGTGGCTTTTTGCACCATATCTCAGCTGGTACTTCTCAGCTAAGAATGGAGTCCAGCTGTAGGAACAAACCTCTTCCTCACAATTCCTGCAGGGTAATAGAAACCAAGAGAACTTTCTCAACCAAGACAAGTTGCTGCTTTTCAGGAAACGAGGAAAGAGGTGTGCTCTGTCAGTAGAGCTCCATATTCATCTAGGAAATAACAATTGATAGCAATCAGGCATCCAAATTCTTTTCTCAGATATGTTTGTCTTCCTATTACCATAATACCCCTCAGTATATTATGGTGGTTCCTCTTTGATGCCATAAGTTCCAGTGCTTTGAGGAACCATCTAGGACATATCCAGGGTCTAGCAGTTTTACAGTTAGTGGCACAACGTATGTGCAGTGTGCAATTTTTAAAATTTTAAGTACTTGTTAATGGAAAGGAGAAATATCTTTCCATATGTGTATATCTTTGTTTCAAATCATCAGTTCTTTTCTTTTCTGAAGAGCATTTGGTTTAAAGTTTATACTGACTTTGTTTGCATATTATGGCTATGCCCAGAAACCAATGAGGCTGATTTTCCAGAACATTAGAAACATTAGAAACTTCATCCATTTTCTGAGAGGATGATGTTTCTCTGTTGTCTTGCCAGCCATCCACCATAAACCCTTTTCTTTCCTTCTTACCACTATTCTTTTCTTCTCCTTACCTATAGCTTCATATTCTCTTACTTAAATTCTTTTAAATGCTAACCAGTTCCAAAGGATAGTTCTTATCCTGGCATTTCCTTCTGTCTTTTATCTGTGTGGGGCACCCAGTGTAACAGCTTGAAACAGACCTGTTTCCCCTTCTTTCTCAAAACTCTCTTTGATTCCTCAGGTATTATGGGAAAATATTGCCAATTACTCTGTTGTGCAGTAACAAAGCCTAGAGTAACTCCATTTTGTATGACAACCTAATCCAATAGGTGCATGCTAAATGTACCATTCTCAAAATGCTTCACAGATTGAACCCTTTAGGGAGCACAGGCATTTCTCCAGTTAATTTCTGGAAACCAACAGGGTTTAGGCATATGGTGCTCAGAATGGGGCAGGTTTTGGCATGTGAAGAGGTACAAGTCTAAGAATATGTATTTGTGGAACTTAGCCTTGCCCTGAAATTTAGGTAGCAGTCATCTGCACATGTATTCTGGGGGAAGAAAAGAGAAAATTTTGGACAATCTTTCTAAACTAAAAGTTTAACTCTTACATCCCTTATTAAAAATAACATAACAATGAAAAATTCAGTATAATGCCTCCAAAAATCCGCATTGTGTATAATTCAGAATTTATTTTTAAATTACTGCCAATCCTGCTGGAATCAGAAAACATTAGAAATATCATGTTATTAGAGTGAGAGCTTTCTTTCATATGATTTACAGTGAGATTTCTCAAGCAAAATATCTGTATAAATACATCACAAGAATAAAAAGACTGTGAGCTTTTCTGACACAACCTATAACCAAAATAGCCTGCTATCTGCAATCTCATTACAGTGAAGAAAGTGGGAAGTCTTACTTCCTTACAAAGTAGTATAAATGAAAGTGTAGTTATTAACATAAACCAGGAATGACACCCTTGAGTGAAGAAGGGGCAATCAGTAACAAAGGATAGTAATAATATAACAATCATGTTATCATCAAATGATGACTGCTTGATTGTGATGGATTAAACAATTGCAACGTTTTATTACTTCATATCCCTCCTGCAGTAACATTACAGCAGCAATTACGTTATTTTTTTCCTGTAAATTTGGCACCTGCTGACTTAAAGTCATTTATAGGATGTTGTTAAGTTGGTTTCTTAATGCAGGTGCTAAGTTACCATTAACACACTTAATGACCACAAGGAATATGAAATTGGATCAATTAAAAGAGGGGGTTAGCCCTCCCACAGTTTCTAATCACATGCGGACAACCACTAATGAATTGGAGCTCTCTTGGGTATCTATTCTGAAAATCAAATCTTCTAGACAGTTAATCAATTGAGATAGATATCAATGGAGCTTGCACTCCGCTGGATTCCACTGCATCACTGCTACTTAGAGAAAAAGAGGCCAAGTGAAAAAGGACTGGTGATGGAAAGTGAGTTTAAAGGTGTTTATCTGCAGTAATATACAGTGAATAATTATGCTTAATGTTATTTTTGAAATTCCCTGAGTGCTCGAATAGAAAGACTTTTTACACTTTATTTCTGCTGATATTCTCTATGCAAAAATAACAACAAAAGTCCACAAGCAAGCAAGATCTGTTTCATTGCTCTCAGATCTTGGACACTAATACTGCCACGAAATAGCTGTGGGCTAAACATCTTTTCTGGCACAAATGCAGTAAACACTCTTTTTTGCTTCCAAAATATCTACTACCCCATATTGCCAGATGTATGCAACTTTACTAATGCCAGGACTACAGCAATGATTTTCTTATTTCCAGACTTAATCACATGCCACAAAAAGGAGTATGTCCTCATTTAAGGAAAAATAAGATGAGAAACACATAAGCCCTATAAACCTCCAAAGCCCTCTGAGGTTAAAAATATTTTAGTGCATTATCTTGGACTGCACTCTAATAGTGAATGCTAATTAGAGCTGCCAAGTTGTGCTTTTAAGATTTGCTACTCATATACTACTTTATCCACTGGCCTGAAAAGAAGTGTTTTGCCAGTGTGTTGCCTCTGCAAAACCAGTTTTGTTTTGAAAGTATGTATTTCAGCAATGTCACATGCACAGACAACTGGAAATCAGTGACTGCTTGTGCTGCATGTGAGGTCTATCTCAAATCTCACTGTATATGGAAACTGTATATACCAGTTTCCATAAGGGACTATGGCTTCAGTCTCATTCAGTTTATTTTTCCTACCAGTTTATATGAAATACCAACTAAAAACTCTGAAAAAGAAAAAATGATGGATTAACTGGCTATGCAGAGGTGATATACCCAGACCATTCCACATGAAAAGCCTTCCAATCTCTGTGGAGATTTGCCTCTGCAAATCCCCGTTCTTGGAAGATTGACTAGCACTGAAAATTACTTGGTGAAGGGAAGCTCAAGAGTACATAAATAAGCTATCCCAAAAAGAATGTATGACTTTGCTTCTCAGCCAAGAGAGTGCCACTCAGCAAAAAGTAGGAATACGGCTCCAGATGGCAGCTTTTCAAATTTGAAAGATAAAGATATTTCTCAAACATTTTGTAGGAGCTGCCTACTATCTAACAGAATAGATCTTCAGACTTTCAGCACTACTGCTTCTGCCTGATCAAGGATACAATGAATCTTTAATCATTTGAGTTATTTAATAACAAAATCGATACCCTTCTGACTCATCCCAAAATCCCTAAATAATTGAACTTTTTGAAGAACTTTCAATCAATAAATGCAATAGATTCTTCCTTCATTACTGAACATAATGAAGATGAAGCCATTGTTTTTCTGGCTTGTCTTTCTGGGAACAAGAAAACACTTAGATCTAGAAGAGTTGTTACTGCCACAAGTCATTGCATTTCTTAATTCTCAAAAATCTGGAATTGAGGATTAATTACTCTTATTTTCTCAATATTTGAGGTGAAATCATAATCAAGAATTGTTGAAATCAGCAATTCATACCTGCATTGTCAAAGCTTGCTTACTGATATTTGTGATATTGGAGGCAATACATGCATATCCAGTATCAAAAGTATGCTTATTTATTTTTTTTTTAAGGCATATATTTACTCTGTGATCAGACTGGTAAAAGTCATCTCTTATCAGAATAATCATGTTTCTCACCTTGAAGATATAGGTCCTGCCTTTTTTGTTTAATAAATTACAAAGGTAATAACAGCATGGTACTCTACTGATCTTTGTTACATATGTAGATGTTTGTTTGAAAAAGGGTATTTATGTCCCCATGGATAAGACAGTTGATACTCTCAGACTCTTGTCCGGTGTGGGTCATGAAGGAACATAGGTGTTGCCATTCAAATGTCAAAATGAGTTCAATGTTTTTTTTAGAATGTATCAAGACCATCTGTCGTGGTTTAGGCCAAATCGTCTACTGGGGACCTGGGGGACCCCAGATGGGACCGACAGATGCTCCCCTCTACCCTTCTTCAAAGAGAGGGGTGGAGGAGGAAAAAGAGACTTATCAGTTTAGAAGGAACTAAACTACTTTAATGAAATATTAATAATAAAATAAAGAAGAAATAATAAAATATATACAAAACTGTATCAAGCTCCCGAGATGACAATCACGACACTGGCTGGCACTGGGGCAGTCCCAGGCTGGACTCGGTGATGGACAGGAACTAGATTCCGGATCTGCATTCAGGGTCGGGATCACAGGCAGATGAACAGAGTCCTCCTCAGACATTGACCATTGAAGGAAGAGAGCTGACCCTTTGATCTTCAGTCTTTATATTGAGCATGAGGCAGATGGGATTGAATACCCTGTTGGTCAGTTTTGGGTCACCTGTCCTGTCCGTTCCTCCCTGCAGGTGGGACCCCACTATGCTTTTCCATTTCTGACCCTCCAACAGGGCAAATAACAAAGCTGGTTGGCCTTGGGTGTTATAGCAATAAGTATAAGCAAGAGCCTCTCTGCATACCGTGCCTGGGCATCAGCTATAAACATAGGTCTTATCACTCTGAGAGAGTGAACATTGTCTGCACAATATGCTGTTAATTTCAGTAGTTAGAGAGGCCCAGCTAAGAAGTGAAGTTACTGACCAAAATTGGTTCTATTTTACCTCAAACCAGGACACTACCTTATACCTTCGATATGAGTGAATATTCCAAGTATCAGCTAGGTAGGCATCTTATCTCTCTAAGGTCAATGGTAAAGAGTGTATGACATACTGACATAGTACAATGTATATGCATTCATGCTCACACCTTTACTGAACAAAAAGAAAGGGGGGAATAACATTATATTTCCAGAATAATTTTTCTTCTGTTTCTCGATCTCTGGTTTCTTAGCTAAGGATTAGAATTTGTTTGCTTTAAAAGTTTTTCGTCTGGCTTTTTTATGGGAAGGTATCCACAGTCATTCTAGTCACGTTTTTCTTGTACTCTTTCTAGTGTTTGCTTAACCTAATTAGTGTTCACAGCTAATGCAATAGCCATTGGTGAACGTGAGTTGAAATAACCTGCAGAACTTCCTGCAGCCCAGTCTTGTCAATGTCTGGTTAAATCCAGCTCTGTATGGCAGTCACTATTGGAAGGTCATTGTTGCCCATTTCAGTTTGTCCATCCTTTCTAATCAACTTCTCTGATAAGATCCTCATGAAATCATACCCATATGCAGTATATGAGAAAGACAGAGATAAGTAAGAAAAATAGTGTATGGGAGCACCCAGCCAAACCAGTTTCAGAGCACAATAGATGAGATGCAGGGAGTTGTCATCTGACTCATCTTCATCTCCGCCTTGCCTTGTCCATGCAGAGATAACTTGGGGGGAGCTGCAAAACAGCTCAGCCCGGGATTATCTCAAGATTGCCTATAAGAACTGAAACCAAATGGCCCTTAACAAACCAAATGCCCTGAGTCCCATCCCACCACTATTTCCATGACTTTGAGTGCTAGACATCACAAATTGGCAACAGAGACATAGCTATCACACCACCAGAGGTAAATATCCCAGATAGTGTAATCCATTTAGGCATAACCCTGCACCCCCACAGAATCAGGAAATATAAACCGCAAGGTTTGGGGAGAAAAATGGGGACTCTTCCAACGATACAGCTGGCCTGTAGGAGATCCGTCCCCGCCCTGTCCAGGATGCTGTACAGGGTTAACTTCCCAGGGATTGAGTGACCTTACCTGAAAGAGAGAGTAAGTGACTAAGAAACATACGTATGGTATATGGCATGCTATTAAGTTTGTGATTGGTGCACTCTTTTAAGGTATTAATATCTAGCGCGCTTGTGGTTTGTGGTGTTACTTGTCGGGATCATTTGTAGCTTGCAATAGTGTATCCCGCTAATTTCTTTTAAACTGCAATAGTGTAATTGCCTTTGTACACATAGAACTTGCAATAGTGACGTATTGGACCCGTGAGTGAAGTCCAAATAAATCGTTAATTTGAACCTCTCAGTGAAGTCCTTTTTTCCCATTTCATGACAAAGAGTCATTTAGAAACAAAGTCATTGCGGGGGAATGGGAGGTGGCGGGGAGGGTATGTGGTAGGAACAACAAATACTCTATTGACACCAATGCCTTCTTTCTCTCCTTACCTCAATTTAGAGAAAAAAGCAACATACATACAACAGACATACTAAAAGTAGAAATGGTATCGTATCAATATCTCATTCCAGAACGTTTGAAGGTCACAGGCAAGATAATGAACAAGAAATGCCTAAAAGGGTCAAACTGAAAAAGTCATTAGAAACTACAGTCTCAAAATTACAAAGTTGAAGTCTAAGAGTTTTCCCCTTAAGCATTTAAACACCATGAAAAAAGTATGCTAGCTTAAAATATTATAAATACCAAATCATGGTTACAGTGAACAAAGGGAATCCAAGGAGTCTAAACTTTCATTATACAGACAGCAAAATGGCAGTCTACATTCTGCAATGGTAATTGGTAATCACTAACTGTGGTTAGTGATACCCTAAAGAAAGGTAATTAGTTTCTAATGTATTCGGTACTTTAAAATATATTTTTATTGTCTCTATTTATGATTTATGTTGAAGAGTAATACTTTGTTTTCTTCAAAACTTATCATCAATTCCCAGAAACAAAGTGACAATGATATGCATAACAGGTGAAAACATGATATACATTAGAGATAACAAGCAACCACAGTCCTTGAAGAGGGAATTCAGCAAAATTTAGACATTACAGGCTAAACTTGTTAGTTCCTGAGCATCCAACCCCTCAACTAAAAGTCACGTAAACTATGTTAGTACTTTCCTTTTATCACTGTTGCTCACTGCACTATTAAAGCTGCACCTCTGTATATCTCTGACAGATTTACACTTATGAGTCTGAATAGATCAAAGCCTAATATAATTCAGAACCTACAAGTTACACAGCAAGACTGGACCAAAAGGAGATAATTTCAACGCTTGTTGTAGTCACAAGTTAGGACATTTTCTCAGGGACCACAATTTAATACAGGTTATATTCTCTCTCAGAGAGACAGAGAATTGCTTTTTGGTTTACATTCACCAAAACAATTCCAGACTGTCAACTGCAAGAGGTAGTCCTGTTGGCAACAACTTAGGAAGTTGTATCTTTTCTTTCTTTGTTTTCCAGATCCCATTTTGAGGTACCTGTCTGTCCTGGTATTCTGCATACGTGTTTTGGGCACCTAAATTAGAGATGTTCATCCCACTCCACAATAAAGTTAAATGAATTTTAGAATTCAGAAATGAATTTTCAGAATGGTCACATCCTATATTAGATAAAGCCATTGGTATTTACTAGAAGACATGCTCGCTAGCTCAATTTATTAGTTAGTAATGTAAATAATAAATAACAAGCTTAATGAAGAATATCTAACTACTACGACAATTTCCATGTAATAAATGCTGTAGTTTGCAATATCAGTCATGCTGATTTTCTTTTAAATATCTTTAAATATCCACCATTAATGTTCTATGACAGGGGAACAAGAAAATCATAGAATCATAGTATTATCAAATAGCTTGGGTTGGCAGTGACTTTTAAAGGTCATCTAGTCCACCCCCCCTGCGATAAGCAGGGACATCTTCAACTAGATCAGGTTGCTCAGAGCCCCGTCCAACCTGACCTTGAATGTTTACAGGGATATGTGGACTTCTTTGAAATTACACACAAATTTTATCCTCCAGTTTAGTAGAAAGTTTGTGGCATGTCAAATAAAATAACATAACATACACTCAACTAAAAATTTAAAAGATCAGGACAAATTGGATGAGATAGGTAGAAAATATTTAAAATATTTTAGATGCATGTGTGTTTCTGTGCTCTCATTGTATACGCAAAATAACTGCTAGATCTAGCCTTGCATTTTATCAGCAACATTTATGAAACAGTCCTTAGCTGAAAGAAATTATAGACTCCAAGTAATTCACTTTACTTTCAGACATAAAACATACCTTCTGGAATTTCAATCTCATTCAATGTGTGAAATTCTGTCCTATATTCCTAGACAGGGTACCTCTACCTATAAAAATGTAACACATTCATTGAAACATCTGTCTGATACAGTGATTGATTAAAGTTACAAATCAGACCCCTACAGAATTCTCCATTGCACACCACTAGATGGAGATTTGCCAAGGGTTGTCTAACTACCCATCAAAGAATTAGGAATTTGTAAAGGTTGACAGGTACGATAGATGAGTGGGTATGAAAGATGGAAGGGAAGATTTGTTTTAAAATGGTTATCATAATGAATTGCAGTAAGTGTAGGCAATACTGTTTTGTTCTTTCAGGATTATCGCATACATTCATCATTGTACCAAGCTACAAAAACCATCCCAATCTATTTTGTGACAAGATAGATAGGTGAAATCAACTGGAATTTTATTGTTTTGTTTTAATTCTAAATACATTTTAATTTTTTGTCTTGTTTCACAGAAATCTGCAACATCACAAAACAAAGACATTTTCCTGTTTCACCTGTTACTCCACTATAAGGAATCTAGAAAGCTCTAGATGATTTGCTTTTTGTCTCCACTTTCTTTTCTCCTAAGTTTTCTTTTCATGTAATGCAATCCCTGGCTATGACATCCAGAGAGTTCTTGCTGAGGCTTAAGCAAAGTAGAAAGTTGATACCATTTTCCTTTCCCAAGGAGAGATTCAGAAAAAAGAGAAAAAAAAAAAAAAAAAAAAAAAAAGGCCACAAATTGAGAACTGTTAGATTATAGAAGTTTGTACTAATTTATAGATTTTCTGACCAGAAGGGATCATTGTCTTAATTTATTCTGACTTGTACAACAAAGCCCATTGAAATTTCACCTGAAAATTCATTTGTCAAGTTCATAGCTTTGCAATGAGACACAGAATTTTCAGTGAGAAACTGGCTTTCTTGGGTTAAAGACTTCAAGTGAGAGAGAATCCTGCACATCTAAAGCTACATTGTTCTAATGATTAAAAAAAAAAAAAAACATAACTATTAAAAATTGCCTTTCAGTTCTATTCTAAATTTATCTAAGTTTACTTCTTACTACTGATTCTTAGAAACTTTTTCATTATTACATTGAAAAATGTGTACCTGAGAAATACTGTTTTCATGTACTAATGGAGTGCAATCAGCCTGTCTTTTAAGTCTTAAATAAATTGATTATCTTCAGCCTTTTGCTCCAAATCAGTTTGCAAAATCTTGGTAATTTTTCATATGTTGTTTCAAATATGTCTTTTTTTTTTTTTTTGAGAATTCATTTATTATTTAGATCACAGAATTGTGCAAAGTATTAAACAAATCATTATGACACTGTCACCTCTTTTCAGTCATTCATAACTGTGGAGTTAAGTAAATCACTAGTTTTGCCATGAATTTCCATAAGTGTGCGGTCAAATTGCCTTTCTAGGTACAGGGATATGCCACTGGCATTTCCATGTCTACACCATAGAAAAATCTGACCTTCAACAGCTGACAAACATACTGAAAGAAAGCCAAAAAAAGCATGTAAATAAAACTCCGGTATGAAAGAAAACAGAAAACCAATAATGAAATAATAATAATATGAAATAAAACAATAATTAAAAAAAGAAACAAACAAAAAAACCCCTTCCAGTAAAAACACTTTCTGCAATCTGAAATAATGTTACTCTAAAGAATGCATGTAACTTTCATGCATACACAGTGCTATGTCTCTGCTTACCCACATATAAATATACACCAACACATATACTTGTGTATATATATATAAAAATGTGTATGTGTGTGTATAAAAAAAAAAAAAACAAACAAAAACATACCTGGAAAAGTTTTAGTGCTCCAAATCCTTATACTATCATTTAACGTGCATTATGCTAATAAATTTTGAAACTTACAGAGGAAGGCATATGTGAAAAGTTCAATGACTCATTCAATTTCCAGATGTACTTCCTCCATGTATCAGTAGATTCCTAGTGTCATGCTGTCAAACTCTGGAAGGTTGTATTAGAATTAAAGACTCCAACTCAGGCTTTAACACAGGATGGAAAGCTTATCTAACCTGACAGTACTCTGGAAATAATCCTTCTGACTTGTCAAAGATGGTACATGCCAAGATCTTTACATTATTTAGAAATGAAGTTTAAAAAAAAAAAAAAAGAAAGAAAAGAAAAGAAAAGAGAAATCTTATAAACCCTTATGGTCAAATTTGAACTGTGGCAAAGGAGAGAGGCATAAAATAAAACAGAAACAAAAAATGCACAGAATCTCATAAAATACATCATTTGTGACTGTGAGTTTAGCTTCAACCCTTAGCTACATCTAGAATCCTGTTAAAATTGAAGGAATAAGTGATAAAGAAGATGATATGTCTCAACAGCGTTTGTCAGTGAGAGTCAGTTTATCATCTGTTAACTGATTGTAGCTGCCTTTGCAGAAGCAGCCTACAGTTGACTACGGACATCTAAAATGTTTTTCAAAGATGAAAAAGCTTGGCCTGTTCTATTGTTTATAACACATATAGAGAAATTTAGGAAACTTAAAACAAATGTCCCCTTTTCACAAAAGGGGCAACCCCTATTCTAAAAATTCTCATAAAATGAAAAAAAAAAAACACCACCAAAACAAACAAACAAAAAACCCCACCAAACCACAAACCCAAACACCTTCAATAGAAATTTGCTAACAACCTTATTTTCTTCCAAATACCTCTTAATCTGACCAGTCCTTTTCTGTTTCTAAATATAAGGTTGTTTTGGTATAAACAGATGGTCACAGCTGTGCCAGAGACACACTGATTCTCACTTTTAGATGGGAGGCAACTTACTTGAGAGCAAGTAGTTCTCTTGAAAGGTTCTGTTTGCTCTTCAAACAGTAAAATGCTTAAGCGTATGCTAGGTGTGTATGTAATCATATTGACTCTGGACCATTGTGCTTTATCAAGTACTTCGGTCTGTTGGAGTATTTTTTTTACTTCTGTGTACTCAACTAAGTAATCTAGATGATAAACGCTTTTTCAATTTAGTTAATCTTAGCTAACCAAAAAGATCCTTGGTCAGACCAGTGAATCTCTGTACCAATTTTACTCAAGTAATGACAGTTGCACAGACTCCTGTTTTGTGCTTTTGTAATTTAACTACATTACATTTAAACTATATAAAATATTTAGCTATATAGATTGATTCAGATGCCTAAACATGGGCACGGTGAGCCTTTTAAGACATACCAGGTTAGCCAAATAGCAATATAGGGGTATTATATTTGACTCAGGATGTGCAAGAGAGCTGCATCCTTCTGAACCAGCAACTAAAGTCATACAAAAATACCCTAGGACTCTCAAAATGATGGTAGACAATTAAATTAAAGCAACTGAATGGAAGCTGTGATATCAGCATTCAGATGAAATTGCTATTTAAGCTTTGCTGGCTATATTGTCTGACTATAATGGGAGCTTAGACACGTGCCTTGTATAAGGGACTCTATGCTGTAGATGCTTACATTTGCGATTCTGAAGCAGTCTCCAAATCTAGGTGGGAAATTGTTGGAATATATACTTTATTTCAATATTTTACCTCCCTTCAGTTTCACTGACTACTTCACAACAGAAGGCTTTTTCATGGGCCACCGTCCTGCCTAGCAATCTAATCACTCGTTTCTTAGAGAGAATGTCTAAATATCATGCAGACACTCTCTTATAACTCCTACAATCTCATTCTCACTGTTCTTCACACTGGGAAACAGACTGGTTCCCACTGGGAAATGGTCTAGTTCCCACTGTGACTTCTGGTTTACCTTTGTGTAGACCCCAAAATAACCTGTTGGCAAGAGGACAAAAAAAGGTCTGGGAAGAATAGCTGTCCCTGGAAAAATTCAGTGTGATTTGTACTCTATCAAACACAGTGTTAACATAGACCAAAGTGAGTTTGTTGAAAGATGACAAAAAAGTAGGAAGAAAGAGCAGGTGAGGTGACAGATGTCAAAACCATAAGACAAGAGAATAAGGATCAATACTGAGGCAGGCATGACAAGACCCCTGACTGGACAAATGAAATTGGTTTTGCATGATAACTAGCAGCCTGTTAAGGATAAAGATCGAAGACAGGAGAAGGTAGAAGAGAACAGAAGAAAAAAGGCCTTGACCTAACAACACAAAGAAACAGGGCAATCAAAAATAAGCTTTGCTTATTTGTAATAGGATATAAATATAGTTAGTGTAGTCCCGTGGTGGCATGATGTGTTATTATGCATCTGCTTGAGAGTCTCATGATAAGCTGCAGTAACTATAAACCCTGAGCGTGACAGTTGGCTTTCTGAGTTCCTTAGAAGCACTGACTGGTGAACCCACTGGGTGTTCCTTGGTCAGCTAGCCCTGTAGTAGATGGTGAGCATCCCTTCAGCCCAGTGGTGAGTAGGGAAGACCTGCAACTAGTGTGTAGCGTGTGGAACACCAAATCAAGATTGCTTTTGATGAAAATGAAGGAAAGGTGAGCAGTGGTTCACTCCAATGTCACTCTGGAGATGCATGGGCATAGTTACAATGCATGCTGGGAGTCCGGAGTTTTTTTATATTCTTCCCATAAAATAGTTTAAATGTAGCTTGCAAAAAACATGAACAAGTGCATTACAATCTGAAAATCAATTTCAGGCTCAAATATGCCATTTAAGCTGCCTAGCATATGACAGGCAGACTTAGAGATGAGGACTGTCCTTAAAATACCTCATCTAAATTAAATTTGTTTTAAAGAATGTTATTATCCCTCAGAAATATTAGCCTGGGTATTTTTTTCAGATCTGTAATAGCTCACCCAGAGTTATCAGGGGTTTTTAACACCATTAAATACAATAAAAATTGGCTAGATCAGTACAGTCAAACTAATACTTGCAAACTTAGCTCTTACTTCTGTTTGTAACTTGTTTATCAAGGATTCTTGATTTTACAAGTTTATTTGTCTAATGCCTTTGTTGTATATATAAACTGCCTAGTTTCTGTGAACATCTGTAATATGTGTGAGAGAAATTTTGGTGCTAAATTCACAGCAAACTTGAAAAGAAATTCTTAACTGTTTTCGAAGATATAATCCATTCAATAATTATTCTTTCTGTATGATGTGACCCATGGCAAACTCCGGTAATTCTGCAAGGTCTGAGAAGGTCTGTCTCTAGACAACGTTCAGATCTTGCATACTTTGGGGCTTCTTTTTAAAGCTGCTTTTTGAAATCGCTGTAAAAAATACCCATTAATTATCTGGCCTGCCCAGTATGGATGTAATATTACACACTTGAGGAAAAGAAAGAGACATAGGTCCAAACCAGCATTACGGAGTAGGCAAGGCTGAGAAATGTCCGTAATTTAAATGAGTAGAGAATAGAGATAAATACACTTTCCACCCACTCTCAGATACAAGACATTTTGCAACTCAAAAGCCTTGGGAAAAAAATGTTATTGCCACTGTGTCACTGTAGGATCTCAGTGGTGGTGTTCTTTATCATTCCACTCCATTCCAAAGCAGCCTTGTTTTGGGCTTAAATTTTCTACACTTACCAAAGATGCATCATTAAAATGGAAGCAGATTAGTTAAGTTGTTTCTCACTGACTCTTAACATAGTCTGAGTAAGACCATCCCTAATCAGGGGAAGCCCTCATTGATCCTCTTTATGTTTTAGTACTTCAATACAGAGATACTGTGCAGGACTCATACAGCTGTTTCTTTCACATTGGCAGTGATCCAGCAATATATGTCTAATTCCTTTTTCTAGTGCCTTTTTCTAATGCCGATGTCATAGGGCTAGGCTGGTCCTCAGCTGCTGATCCAGAATGATTTGAGTTTTTCATAGGCTAATGCCCTATTTCCAGTTCTGTGCTGAGGATGCAGATACCTTAAAGAATTTAAATTGGCACCTGAATCACTGCTTTTGCACTATCTTACAAGTCATTTGGATTATAAAGATTTGGGGTTTTTTTTGTGTGTTACTCAGCACAGATAGAACTGGGATCCTGCCATATAACAGGTTTCTAGGGTTTATGGTAATAATAGAACAAATTATTATGATTAATATCAAAGAAGAAAATGATAATAAATAATGATAATAATATTAATGATAATAATAGCAAATATAAGGAGATCAGGAAGAAAAGAGAATGTATTAGTATAAGCAATGTGATTTGTCTGCATATATATGAGAAACAAGATAGCATTATAGTCAAAGTACAATACATGTGATAGTAATAGAAATATATAGTCATCAGAGATTACACTAAAGTTGCGGGTTGAAGTGTGACCTGAATCAAACTATTTGCTATTAATCTATTATCTAAAAATCACTATTTAAACAGAGATGATTCCCAGGACTTCAGACCGTTCTGAATGAAAACAGCACTGCAGGATAGAACCTGGTATTCCAGTTCTGTTGGTCTTCGTCATCACCTGCTGTCTTTGTTATACACTGGAGAAGCATTGGACAAAAAAAGGCAAAACTAAAGAAAAATAGCTTAAGGAGATAGGAAGATTTTTTTTTTTTTTTTCCTCCTTCCAGCTGAATGGAAGGATGAAGGCTCCAGGGACACATTTTCTATCATCATTTTAACCAGGCCTGTAGTGATAGCACAAGAGGCAACAGTTTTAAACTGAGAGAGGGTAGATTTAGATTGGACATAATGCAAACACTCTTTATGATAAGGGTGGGAAGACAATGGAACGCATTGCCCAGAGAAGATGTGGATGCCCCATCCCTGGAACTGTTCAAGGTCAGATTGGATGGGGTTCAAGGAACCAAAGTTGCTCAAATTTTGGGCATCCAAACTTCTTAAAGGGGAAGAAGGCATAAAACTCTGGGATCATTTCTGAAAGAGTGACCTAGCCACTAAATGGCTGTGCAAAGATCACCAGTTATACAGAAAGAGACTGAAATGAGTTTGATAAGGTAAAATTCATCTCAGCTGTCTCAATAAAGGGAGTTTTGCAAGGCTTTGTATTTTTTTTTTTTTAATTGAACAGTCTTTGGTTAAAGATATTAACACAGTAAAGTTGAAGACTACACTAAGAATGCACAGTAGTGCCATTTCAGCCTGCAGGGAAGGTTTTGACAGAAGTCTTAGTCACCTAGGGCACATCAGGTGCCTGTGAAGTCTATCTAGGTAGTGTTTATAGATTGCAGTCCTGAATTTGGACTTATAAGTAACATTTCAGGCTCAGCTAAAATGTTGTCCTAGTGGTATACATACATCTAAGTCCTGGCATGTACCTATTTAAGCACATTACAACTCCTCCTTCAGAAACATTGATTCTAGAGCATAGAGATGCTATGAATGCCCAGAGACATGAGCCCCAAACAGTGGTTAATTTGGAATTAAAAAATCTGATCCTGCAATCTTGTTATCTTGCACCCTGAACAGGGAGCCATAAGAAGTACAACACTCAGAGTTTGTTCCTTTCAAATATGCTGCCAAAACAAGAAGCTGTGGTGTCCAGATTTTCCAAAATAGCCTTTCAACTAGTTCTCTTCTATAAACAAGCACCTAATCTTTAATTATTGCAATACCTGTGTCAAGTCTTTTTTCCTACCTTGTTGCTAAATACTTCAAGAGTTTGGGCCATTTGGCTTAGCTGATGTGTGTAGGGATCCAGAACCAAACTGCAATAAACATGAAAATATGTAAGGGGGGAGGGACGGGGGCA